>NC_080729.1:11083933-11338933 GCF_019097595.1 Hemibagrus wyckioides | reverse complement strand
TCTGTAGGAGGCATACTCAGTGGCAAGGCAGTTTAACCTGATCCCTCCCGTGTGTGAACAGGCCGAGTATCACTTCTTCCAGAGAGACAAAGTGGAAGTGCAGCTGCCTGAGCTGTATCATAAAATAGGTATGGCTGCATTAAGCATACTTTTAAAAAATTGATAAAATATCAAACTAGAACCCCTTAATGTGCATTACATGTTATATAGGGTTATACACCAATCGGGCATAACATTATGAACACCTGCCTAATATTGTCTTGGTCCCCCTTTTGCTGCCAAAACAGCCCTGACCTCATGCACTGTGTATTCTGACACCTTTCTATCAGAACCAGCATTAACTTCTTCAGAAATCTGAGCAACAGTAGCTCGTCTGTTGGGTGGGATCACACGGGCCATCCTCTGCTCCGCACGTGCATCAGTGAGCCTTGACCGCCCATGACCCTGTCGCCGGTTCACCGCTGTTCCTTCCTTGGACCATTTTTGATAGATACTGACCACTGCAGACCGGGAACACCCCACAAGAGCTGCAGTTTTGGAGATGCTCTGATCCAGTCGTCTAGCCATCACAATTTGGCCCTTGTCAAACTCGCTCAAATCCTTATGCTTGCCCATTTATTGTTGCCCAATATATCCCACCCACTAACAGGTGCCATGATAAGGAGATAATCAGTGTTATTCACTTCACCTGTCAGTGCCTGATTGTGGTATATGTGACAATGATACTTTATTTGTCTTTATCATGATGCACTGTAGGTGTGGGTGTGGTGTCCTGGTCTCCTCTGGCCTGTGGAATCATCACAGGAAAGTATGAAAATGGTGTACCAGAATCCTCTAGGGCAGCAATGAAGGTGGGATTACCTGACAGGGTGATATAATTGCTGGAGGGTATTCCATAAAGCAAGCTATCTCGACAAATCAGGGCTATATTAAGCCCAGCTTTATTTCTACCAATTTCAGTTCCCCAAATGAATCTAATTGTAAGCCCTACTGAGTTAGGACAGTATAGTCAAGCACAGTATAAAAAGGGAACATGTGGTTGTTCAGATGGAGGAAAAAAATATACTGTTTAATTCATATAGATATTTTTATTTGTTTTAATTATATAGACTTTTGAATTGTATAGACAGAATCAGATTAATTTGATTGTACATGGCCTTGTGGTGTGGTCAGCAGGTTATAATTAAATAGTAATATTTAATTACAATTTTTTAACCCATTTTTTTGTATTTCTGGTTTTGTATTAATTATATGTTTGCATGCATTGATTTTGTCCAGAGGTGGACAGTAAAGAAGTACATTTACTTGAGTACTGTACTTAAGTACACTTTTTGAGTATCTGTACTTTACTTGAGTATTATTTTTTCTGGATACTTTTTACTTTAACTTCACTACATTTGAAAGTCAAATACTCTACTTTTTACTCCACTACATTTCTGTCAAGGTCACTGAGTAGAAAGTAGTTACATTAATCATAGGATGATTTTTTTCACTCTTGTAGCGTCACGTGTTGTAAAGTTCAGTGGTTTTCCATAATTTTTTTAACTCAATTGCTCAACTGATCAATTTCTGACAAAATGGACGAAGATATGCTTTGTATATTATACACCACCAACGCATTGGTAATGATGTTAGTTAACACACAAAAACGTATGCTGTGTCCAAATTCTCATACTATGTGTCCTAAATAGTATTCAAAAATAGAATTAGTATGCCCCAAATCGCAGTATACTGAAAAGAGTATTCCAAAAATTCCTGGATGGTCTACTACTTCCGGTAGAAATTCAAAGTGCAGAACAATGCACACTCTAAAGGGTAATATTGCCCACAACGCATTGCACACAGGAGGGAGGAGCCTGGACAATGGTGTAAATGCATATTAAAACGGTGTAAATGAATTGTGGAAATATATATAACTCTTTGTTAAAGCAGTGTTGCTGTTGGGTGGTTGTACAGCTACAGTTGTGTAGCTGGGTTTTAAAGCAGGTTAGATTTTTTTTTCTGACCAGTCTTCATTTACAGACCATTTCATTGAAATGTTCATGAGTGGATACACATAGATGCGTACAGGTACATCTCAAAATTTAGAATATCATGAAAACGGTCAATATTTTTTGTCACTCAGTTCAGAAAGTGAAACCCATATATTATTTAGATTCATTACACATAGAGTGAAATATTTCAAGCCTTTATTTCTTGAAATTGTGATGATTATGGCTTACAGATAAGGAAAACCCAAAATTCTGTGTCTCAGAGAATTAGAATATTGTGAAAAGTTAAATATTGGACAGTCGTGGTGTCACACCCTAATCAGCTAGTTACCTCAAAACACCTGCAAAGGTTTCCTGAGCTTTTAAATGGTCTCTCAGTCTGGGTCAGTAGGCTACACATTCATGGGGAAGACTGCTGACTTGACAGTTGTCCAGAAGACAGTCACTGACACACTCCACAAGGAGGGTAAGCCACAAAAGGTAATTGCTAAAGAAGATGGTTGTTCACAGAGTGCTGTATCCAAGCATATTCATAGAAAGTTGAGTGGAAGGAAAAAGTGTGGTAGGAGAAGGTGCACCAGCAAAAGGGATAACCGCAGCCTTGAGAGGATTGTCAGGCAAAATCCATTCAAGAATTTGGGGGAGCTTCAGACGAATCCTAGACATGGCCTACAAATGTCGCCTTCCTCATGTCAAGCCACTCCTGAACCAGAGACAATGTCAGAAGCATCTTACCTGGGCTGTGGAGAAAAAGAACTGGACTGTTGCTCAGTGGTCCAAAGTCCTCTTTTCAAATGAAAGTAAGTTTTGCATTTCATTTGGAAATCAAGGTCCCAGAGTCTGGAGTAAGAGTGGAGAGGCACAGAATCCATGTTGCTTGAAGTCCAGTGTGAAGTGTCCACAGTCAGTGATTTGGGCTGCCATGTCATCTGCTGGTGTTGGTCCACTGTGTTTTCTGAAGACGACAGTCAACACAGCCATCTACCAGGAAATCTTAGAGCACTTCATGCTTCTTTCTGCTGACAAGCTTTATGGAGATGCTGATTTCATTTTCAAGCAGGACTTGGCACCTGCCCACACTGCTAAAGGTACCATAAGCTGGTTCAATGACCATGGTGTTACTGTGCTTGATTGGCCAGCAAACTTGCCTGACCTGAACCCCATAGAGAGTCTATGGGGTATTGTCAAGAGGAAGATGAGAGACACCAGACCCAACAATGCAGATGACCTGAAGGCTGCTATCAAACAACCTGGCCTTCCATTACACCTGAGCAGTGCCACAGGCTGATTGCCTCCATGCCACGCCGCATTGATGCAAAAGGAGGCCCAACCAAGTATTGAGTGCACAGAAACGAACATACTTTTTGAAGTCTGACATTTCTCTTTGAAATATCCTTTTTTATTGATTTTATGTAATATTCTAATTTTCTGAGACACAGAATTTTGGGTTTTCCTTATCTGTAAGCCATAATCATCACAATTTCAAGAAATAAGGTTGCTAGTAAGTATTGCATACAACAATGCAACAATAATAAAACAATGCGTTGACATTTACTTTTGATACTTAAGTACTTTTAAAAACAAGTACTTCTGTACTTTTACTTAAGTAAAAATCTGTCTTTACAACTTTTACTTGTAATGGAGTAATGTTTGACCAGTAGTATCTGTACTTTCACTCAAGTAAGGAAGTTGTGTACTTCGTCCACCTCTGATTTTGTCATATGTATTTTTGCCATGCTGCTTCTCGAGCTTTGTTAATTGCCAAAGTGTTCATTTAATTGAATTCTATAAGCTGTTGTTCAGCTGGGTCTCTCGTTCATTACTCTCTCATGGCTGTAATATCACTGTACTCGACGGCTAGGACTGCTTGTGCATTGTTTGCATGTGCAAGAGCTTCAATGGACAATTGCAACTTAAATTTGTGCAAACAAGCTGCATTGAACTCACAGAGACTGGGTTAACTTTTTACATTAGTTCATGTGAAGTGAACTCCAATTTTATTAGCTTGCTTCATGGAATTTCCAACATTGCCATCATTAATCTTGACTGATACTCAATCATTCCTTATTATAATTTATTGTATGGTAAATAATTCACTATGATAATAATAATAATAATAATAATAATAATAATAATGTTGGTCATTGTTTCATAGAAATTGAATATCTTTATTATACATACGGCATCTGTTGGTTAACCTGCTGTGCTGTTTTAATGTGTTCTTTGTATGGAACCAGTCATACCAGTGGCTGAAGGATAAGATAGTGAGTGAAGATGGAAGAAAACAACAGGCTAAGCTGAAGGAGCTGAGTCACATTGCAGAAAAGCTGAGCTGTACACTACCGCAACTTGCCGTGGGTGAGACAAATCCCACAGGCCCACGTTTACGGAGTTATTAAAATGTTTATGAGGGCAGTGCTAGCTCAGTGGTTAAGGTGTTGAACTACTGTTCATAAGCTTGTGAGTTCAAATCCTAGGACTAAAAAGCTGCCACTGCTGGGCCCTTGAGCAAGGCTCTTAACCCTCAGTTGTGTAACGTGAGATAAATGTAAGTGGTTCTAGATAAGAATGCTGTAAATGTATTTCACTGAATTATTATTATTACACTCCAAATGAAATTATGTCATTATGACATTCTACTTGAGGGCCAAGATTTTATGGCTCCACAGAAGCTTATTCCTCTTATTCATGTCCAATGTTATATCCCATCACTATATATATAATTAAATGATCTTTAAATTCATCACATTCTAGTACAGGACTGTTAAATGAAATAGCCTGATAGCTATCTTTTTTATATTTCAGTGGAACAGTACTAATCTTGGACCAGGATTTTTACATTCACATTATTCTTTTCAGATGTTAAAGGCTAAAACTGATCAAGCATCTGAATTATTACTCTGAATAAATCTACTTAATGCTCTTACTTTTGTAAATGTAAATAAATGGGGTCTCTTTACTGTAACTGAAGCCCTAGTCTAAGACGGGGGGGGTGGGGGACCTGTGAGTTTGTGAGTTATTCTGAAATGCTCTCGTCTCTCTTCCCCTTGTCTGCAGCTTGGTGCTTACGGAATGAGGGTGTGAGTTCAGTTCTGCTAGGGAGCTCTAACCCTGCACAACTCACAGAAAACCTAGGTGCAATACAGGTAAAAAATACTGGTTTATTATATCAACATCAAGACAAAATTTTACTTGGCATACACACACACATAGACAACACACACACACACACACGCACACACTTTGTTAGACTCAGAATAAGATAAGTTGAATGTTTAATGTTTAATAACAATAATAATAAAGCAGAGAGTCCAAAAATGTGTGAAAAATGATAATCCAGGAGCAGCAGGGGCAGGCAATCAACAGACTTGGCAGGCAAGATTCTAACAGTTAACAGCAAAAAATGTAGAGGCTTGGTATCGGCAGACTGCAACAGAAACCGAACAAGTACTTTGTCAAGAATACAAGACACACAAGGGTTTAAACCAGTGGCAGGCCGTGCATTTCACACCTAGGCCTTCACTGGCCTTCACCAAATCGATTTCTTCTCCTCTGTCAGCCATTGTGAGTTAAAATATATATATTTTATTTAGTTTGTGTGGTTAACTGCCTCTGACTACTCCAATTATCCAATCAAATTGCTGACGTAATCGTATGCCTGCTAGATGGCCCCAGTGACGCCAACTCGAAATCTGATTGGTTAAGGTAACAATTTCATTGCTACTTATTTTAAGCTATGGGCGCCTGCACTATTGATTCTGAAGGCCTTAGAGCCGGGCAACACATGATGTCAACCACTGGCTGAAATATGATTGGATAAATACTCTTAAATATAATAATCATAAATATAAACTACTGGAAGCAGCACAACCAAGCGAAAAGCTATGAAATGTAGAGAATAGACTACTGGGAATAATTTAATACACATTCATGGAAAAATATATTAAATATATTAACATGCAAGTCAGTGATTCAGATCACTGCTGTTTAGGCCAGAAGAGAAGGCCTTGCTGACCCTGACGGCCCACCACTGGTTTAAACAGACAGACAAACGAAATGGACAACTCAAAACAGGACGGACTACAGAGCAATAGCCAGTGACAATACATGTGTGGTGATATGGCATGAATTAAAAAAAAACACACGTGTGGCAACAATACATAAGCAATACAAATACATGAAAACATGAACCAAAGCGGATATGACCGCTGAACCTCGGCAGATTTGTGACACACAAGACACTCACTCTCCACTTTACTGTATAGACATCTCAACCTGGATGTCTTTTAAATATTTAAAAATATAATTTTTCATCATCAATACAAAATATATATATAATTCAGTTTTCCTCTAGTTCTTAATGTTATTACAATTACCTCTTTTTTCAGGTGCTTCCAAAGATTACACCTCACATTGCCTCAGAGGTTGACAAAATTCTGGGCAACAGACCCCACAGTAAGAAAGACTATCACCACTGAGGGATTCTGGGACTGAAACGGATGTGTGTCATTCCTGATCTGTCCGCGTGTCTCTCATCTTTTATGTGGCATTACTGTAGACCATTGCTGTTCTATTATCATAAAGGCAGTATATTCTGCCCATACTGTTTCAGTGTGTCTTGAGTCAGTCAAAAGAGCCGTGCATGCTTAAGTGTGTCAATGCTTGATCATCCCTCTTTTGTCTCCTCGATTACTTCGGACGTTAGAGGACAAGTCTGTTTGAGTCATCGTGCCTGATTAGGCTTTAACATTTAATTAAGTGTATTTTGATAAGAGACAGTGGATAAAGATGCCTGTAGGATTACACAATGTGATCCTGATATACTGTACAAGCTGCAGCAGCATAGAACTGATGGACAAATACTGTGCTTTCCAAACTGTGTGACATTTTGAAATTCCTTTTTCATACCAATGTATGCCTGTTGTCTATTCACAGTTGTGCTGTGTTCTGTTTTTACCACAGATAGATATGTACCTATTCCTGAGAATCTGCTATTCTGCTGCTGGATTTGCAACTTACATTCAGACATTGTTTTGTGTTTTATTTTAATGGCTTTGTTTGCAAATGGCAGTGGTCATGCTGGTGTAGTTGCTTGTGTTTAAGCTGCTCCTGCAGATTTCAGATTTGGAGAGAGATGGAGTATGATGCATAGCATAATACTATTTATTTAAATCTGACTGTTCCAATGAAATGGTCAAAGTGTTTACAGATTTGTGATATAGGCTGTAAAGGCTCACCATTCAGTTTGCTTTTAGAAATGAAATAAAAGAAAAAGCTCCTATACAAATTGCTGGGTCATTTTTCTTGCAACTCAGTAAAAGAGCTGGTTATGTGGGCATTACAATTATGATTAATAGTGTGTTTAATTACAATTCAATACAGACTTTTTATTGCCCACTCACTGGGATAAAAAAAAAAACAGTATTGTTTATATTGGTCTACAAATAATAAGTATGTATATTAATACAAATTAATACAACACATACACACAGGTTTGAGGATTCCATTATATGCTAATATAATGGAATCTATATAATCTATATAATTAATATATAAGACATGTAACTTTAGCCAGCAAAGATGTCCAGTGTGGGCAAGCTGGAGTGGAACTCATACCTCAGGAGTGGTGTGGCTTCTCTGTGTCTCCTAAAGTGGTCAGAACTGTGAGTTGTTATCTACAGTGGATGGAAAATGATTATTTTCACACTAAGTTGACCTATAAACAACTTAAATTAAAATAGAATAAATGTATTACACAACACTTCATGTCAAGGTGAAAACCTAACAATGCAATACTTCTAGCATTATTTAAGATATTTTGGTTAGTAAATTAAGTATACACCCTCTTGACATCCCTTAAACTATTTCTTGATGAAACAATTGCCTTCAGGGAACCATAGTCAATTAATTTGATAGCTTATATAAAAGGCAACAGCATGAAGACCTTCCAAAGACCTCCCAAAACAATTCATCAACAAAGTTGTGGAAAGATACACTTCAGGCGAGAAATATAAAAAGGTCTCGAAGGCTGGAGATGTCTGCTAAAATCTAGGTGTCCATCAGGACTACATGGCTAGAGGAAGAAGACATTTGGTCACCACAAACCAAATAGCAACTTTGAAAAACCTAGTGGGTTTTATAGCCAACAGAGAAAAACATGTGTATCACACAACAATATCAAAGAGATTGTATACATCTGGCCTGCATGGGAGGGTGGAAAGAAGAAAGCAATTTCTCAAAAAGGAGTACTATTTGAAGTTAAAGAATGAGAAGAATCTTGCAACAATATGGCAGATGGTTTTGTAGTCAGATGTCATCTAAGTGTGATTATTGGCATGTATGCCAACACAGTCCATCACCAAAACAACACCATCCCAACTGTGAAGCCTGGTGGTTTGGGGATGCTCATCAGCGATCAAGACACTTCGTAATGTCATGAGATGGAAACTGTGATTGCGCAACCAATTGCAAACACTCCGTAAACTCAGAATCAAGGAATAGACACAAATCAAAAAAGTCAAACTATGTAAGGCATATAGCATCAGAAGTCCAGGTAAGCAAGCATGTAAACGAGGCTTGGTGTAGTCAGAACACACAGTAATCTGAGTGTGCACTTCAAAATCCTGGTGTGATTTTGTGTGATTGAGCACTGGTGTGTATGATCAGAGGTCTGGTGATTGTGAATGAGGAAGCGTGTGTGTTATTGGAAGTGTAGTCCAGTGTGGCCATGTTTGTAGGCTGCTGTGCATAATGGGAGTTTGAGTTTAAGGGTTAGCTAAGTCCTAACAGACCGAGGCGGCTGTTCACAACAGGTTTTAGGCAGGAGACATAAATTGATGTGGCTATGCCCTTGAGGATCTCGAATGGGCCAATATACCTGTTGTCCACCACTGCAGAGTCAGTGGGTTTAGAATTACAGAGGAATAGGGGAGAATGGTAACAGAGCAGGCAATGGAACTCAGTGAGTTGAATGGCGGAGTGAATTCGGGAATTTAAGGTGTATTCAGCATCTCAAGTGTACCAGTGTACTCAATCCTCAAGGTTGGTTGAGCAGAAAATGTGTAAGAATTGACCAAATACCAGGTTGGTCCACTTAACTTGCCTTTTAGATTGTGGGTGATATTCAGATCATAGATTGTCAATCACCTCTAACACTGGGGTGTGGGTAGAGGTAGCAGATCCACTAAATGTCACTGTTGCTCTCCTATCAGCTGCCTATTAGCTGTGAGGGCTTGTCCAGCTCCAGAGACCAATCCAGCTCTCCTGCTGCATACATATTGCGGGAGAGTATTCTGTCAAGAGACTGAGACAGATGCCGGTAGGGCAGTTAAATGAACACAATTGCAGACAGTCCAAAACACTAGGAAAACTCAGAACTCTAGAGAATCAAGGAACAGGCACAAGAAGGCGTTTGGTAAACAGGCCAAACTAAGTATGGCAAAATCACAGTAACTCTATTCAAACAGGATCAGAAAACAAAGTAAACAAACACTTACACAAGGGTTGATGTAGTCAGAACACATGGTAAGCTAATCATATTCTTCACAGTCTGATTGTGACTGAGAGAGTCTTTTAAAGAGTCCTGGTGTGAGTGTGTGTGATTGAGCCTTGGTGTGTATAATCAGTAGTCCAGTCACTGTAGTCCCGTTTTTCCAATGCAGCAAAGTTTGTAGACTGTGGTGCATGATGGGAGTTGGTGTTTGAGGGTTCAGTAGTCCTAACAGATTGTGAGGATTGTGGGGAAGATGGACTGAGAGAGATTCTCAGAGATTTTGAAATCTGCAAAGTAGCTTACGATGAACAAGGTGCATGTTCTGGAGTGTCCAAACCCTGACCTGAATCCAATGAAGAACGTATGTAATATTGTTACCAATTAGTGAAACCCAACTAACCTTTCCCAGCAAGAACATCTCAACAATGAGGATTTGGGGAAGATCTCCATATTCAGGTGTACCAACCTTGTAAAGAGCTACCCAACAAGACTGTAGCTTCTGCCAAGTACTTACTCTGAGGGTGAAAAATGAGGATGTCAGTTCTGTCAATTAAATACACTCTTTTTCAGATTGAAATAAATTTACTGAATTTGTGTTATGCTGCATTGTTTGGATCAGGGAAAACATGTTCTGTTTAAATCTTTCTATCCACCATACAACCAGCCTTGTCTCTCATTCAGCAAGGGAACAAGAATGAAATACACACATACAGAGGGCTTCTTGGCCTCAAACAAATATCACTGAGACACAGTGCACTAACACCACTTTTTAACTCATACTGACATCCTCTATCTAACAACTATACTCTGCAAGCTGACTCTGTCTCATGCAAATCTCTGAGGCATGAAGATGGTAGGCTTTAAGACAACTAGGGTCTAGTGTTCACAACCAGTATCACAAAAACCATTACAAAGTTTATAGGCACGGCTAATTATTGTGAGCATTTGTAAAGTAGACATCAAGAAATACAACTGGAATATTTGTTTTGTTATATCATTTGTATATTTAGTAATTTTTTCACAAGTATAGTCTTGTACATATTAAAAGTCCTTGTGAATATTAAAAATCTTGCTTGATTGATTGCTAGCTAGATAGCTATAGTACTAAGTGGATTTTGAATGTACCCTGTTTTGAGGTAGGTCTATATTGTTGTTGTTGTTGTTGTGGTTGTGGAAATGGAAGTCACTATCTTGCAAAAACTGGATCCAGATTCTGCACAATATAGATCATGGAGCCAGATCATGTACAGTAGATACCGCCAGTTGGACAGTGGGTCTCTCATGCACCCATATTAGTGATTAATAATTTGTGTTAATATGTGTAAATTTTGCAAGCATACTGATTTTACTTTTGTCAGGAAAAGATTTTAGAACACTGTTTCATGAATGAATAATCTCCCATTTGCTAGCTAGCTGACAATATTCAAGATTTTAATCAAAGTAACATAGGTATAAGCAGCTAATGTAAGGTGTGAACTAAAAATATAATGTTAAGCAACAGTCAACATTTACATTTAAACTATTTTTTTAAAACAATTAACTGCTCTGTGATTCTCAAACAGCTCTAACACCTGCAGTAAGGTCATTGTGATGAACTTGAGTTTAACATCAAATGCTATTAAAGGTATCGTTTAATCAGTGCATACTAGTGAACTGTGGTGGCTCAGTGGTTAAGGCTTTTCGTGTCATAAATAAATAGATAGATAAATAAATAAATAAACAAATAAATAAATAAATAAATAATGCATGTTCATCTCACGCCTCCAGCGTCCTAGGTTTGAGTCTTGCTCCCGCTCACTGTGTGTGTGGAGTTTGCATGTTCTCCCCATGCTTGGTGGGTTTCCTCCGGGTGCTCCGGTTTCCTCCCACAGTACAAAGACATGCTTCTAGGCTGATTGGAGTCTTGCCCATTGTGTGTGATTGCATGAGTGAATGAGTGTGTGTGTGTGCCCTGCGATGGGTTGGCACTCCGCACAGGGTGTATCCTGCCTTGATGCCCGATGATACCTGAGATAGGCACAGGCTCCCCGTGACCCGAGGATAGATCAGATAAGCGGTACAGACAGTGAAATGAAATGAAAAAAAAAAAATCTCTGTAAGACATCACTTACAGTAAATATCTGTTAGACACTGCCAATAGAGGGCCTCAGAGACATTTTGGCCTTACTTTTTGGCCGGTTATGAAGTATTTATTGATTATTATTTATTGATTTTTTTTTTTCCAGATATAAACGTTCAATGCCCAATGCTCAAATATTTTATCTTAAAACTAAGCATTATCTCTTGCTAGAATTTGTGCTATTTATACTTGTCTTACTGCATTACATGTCCTAAAAAAAGGGTAAATAAGTAACGTGCTTCTCATACTAGATAGATAGATAGATAGATAGATAGATAGATAGATAGATAGATAGATAGATAGATAGATAGATAGATAGATAGATAGATACTTTATTCATCCCAATTTACAGTGTTTTCAATCATTATATTATTGTTCGAATCTATTTATCTCTCTGTGTATAAACATTAATCACATTTGTGACGTCATTTGATGTCCTACCATGACAGGGCAGCGTTTCAGATGTTAAGAGTTTTCAAAATAATGTCATAATATTTCAAGAATAAATTGGCATGTTTTTAGATTAGAAATGCTTTACAAAAAGAGAAATACGTCATAATAATAATAATAATAATAATAATAATAATAATAATAATAATAATACGCCATGTTAGGTCTCTTATGTATACAAGACCAAGACAAAGCCCCGCCTACTGATGTTCCTGATTGGTTGATTTTCCGACCCTGCTTCTCGATCTCGGCTTTTTGATTGGTTGGTTGTGGAGCGTCATGTTCATTTGTTTATAACAGCGCCAAACTTGAGTGATTGCGGTTTCCAGTGCAGAGACGTTATGTGTCCGTGTGAACAAGAGCTGATGTTTTGATTGGGGTTTTTTGTTTACTGAAAAATAACAAAAACATTTTCAATGGTTTTTCAGTGTTGGTGAAAACTGTGTTTTGGGTAGCTAGGCTCTGTTCGAGTCCTGTGTTTATTTAAGCGAGTTATTAAAGTGAGTCACGAGAGCTGGCTTTGTTAGCCATCTGGCTATTTTAGGTAGAAACCGACATTTTAGCTAGTTCTAGTGCATCAGTCTTTGCTTTCTCTTTATTATGCACTGCCACGATTATTATAAAAGAACAATACAGTGTGTGTGTGTGTGTGTGTGTGTGTGTGTGTGTGTGTGTGTGTGTGTGTGTGTGTTTGTGTTTCAGGTGCAGAAAATGTCTCTGTGGCGCCACATAGTTGATAAACAGAAGGTCAGCCATGACAGTGTTTGTGTAGTTGCTAGGAGTAAATCAGCTCTCCAGGGACTTGAGGACTCTGTGAATACAAGTCTGTCTCCTCCAACACATCCCGTGAAGGAGAGCTTATTTCACCAGACTCCAGACTGCACTACAGGTGAGAGAAGGTTTCTGATCACTTTACACATGCAAGTAGATGCAAAGGAAAATGCTACAGCATCTCAAATAACAATGCAGATGAATACACTACATCAGGGATGACTGGATATCATGGATTGCTGGTGTAAATGGACTAGCAAGGCCTTTAATATATAAAAGCAATACTGAAACTAGATTTTTGCCATCTATTTAATTTGATCTTAACAACTGGCTTAAAGTGGATTGTTTAGAACCAGAAACCAACAAGTAAAATAAAATAAAATAAAATAAATACATGGGGCTGGTTTCATTCTAGCCCAGGCTGTAGATTTTTGTTTGCTGATTACATTTTGTAAAAACATCTGGTAAAGTTTGTGTGCCTCTGGGCTAAGTGAAGCCCATGTTGCTGTTCCACCCATAACACTTCCGAGAAGATGAAATATAAAGGGTACATTTAACAAACGTTGGGGTGGGGGTTGATTTGCTTTCATAATGACGGAGTTTTCAAAATGGAGAAAAACACTTAAAACATTGTTCTATCAAGTAACACACTGGGACAAACAACAGAACTCTGTTTGGTGTGTTTATTGTGTATGCTGTTTGGAAACCTTTGACAATGAAATATGGAAGAGACAATGAGAGTGAGTTACAGATCATTTAAATGAGGCAAAAAATAAATAAATAACCTGTTGTATGTGAATGAATGTACACCGATCAGGCATAACTTAATTATGACCACCTGCCTGATATTGTGTTGGTCCACCTTTTGCTGCCAACACAATCCTGACCCGTCATGTACTGTGTATTCTGACACCTTTCTGTCAGAACCAGCATTAACTTCTTCATCTATCATCACTTTTGATAGATACTGACCACTGCAGACCGGGAACACCCCCACAAGAGCTGCAGTTTTGGAGATGCTCTGATCCAGTCGTCTAGCCACAATTTGGCCCTTGTCAAACTCGCTCAAATCCTAACACTTGCCCAATTTTCCTGCTTCTAACACATCAACTTTGAGGACAAAATGTTCACTTGCTGCCTAATATATCCCACCCACTAACAGGTGCCATGATGAGGAGATAATCAGTGTTATTCACTTCACCTCTCAGTGCTCATAATGTTATGCCTGATCGGTGTAAGTGTATGAAATAACCTGACATGGTAACTCTGCTTACTTGTAGGTGATATTAAAACAAAGTCACCAGTGATGAAGGATGTGCCTTTATCCCCCGTTTCCGGATCTCCTTGCCGTTGTCGAGCTTCAGGTTCATCTCTGGCTCAGTTTGAGAGTTCACAGCTTCAGCAGCTGCTTACTCAAAGTCTCTGTCTTGAGAAGAGAGGCCTCAAGCTCATCCACAACCCTAATAAGGCCACCATCACTGTGGACTGTACTACAGCACAGGTATAATAGCACCGTGGAGTTACAAGACTTCACTTTGGATAACCATTAACATGTGTTTCGAATGCAACATACCATTATACTCACAGCATATAACATATGCATGCATGCATGCATGCATACCCAGGTTTGAGTGTTAATGACAAGTCTGACATATTACACAGCCCCAGTATTATTGTTGAGTTCCCTAGGTTTGGTATTTAAATTTTTGTAGAAGCTTTTTTTTGTGTGTATTTGCTTCACTTAAGCTTGCACCTTGACGCTCTGTACCTTCTGCCAAAGGGTAAAAAGTAATACTCAGAGTGAAGGACATGAGATGGGTCAGCCACTATTTTCTGTACTCCCTTGAGTGTAGGCTGTTCCAAAATGGACTTGTATACCTTTTTATTTTGCTATGACCTTCATCTGATTCTTTAGACTCTGATTCTATACAGAAATGAAGCCTCTGCTTTAACCTGGAGGCATCAAGAGTGTTCAAGGTAAATGTCTTATATATATGAACAGCCTGCACAGTCCCATTAATAATTGATTAATCGCAGTATCAGGTATAATCACAGATCTATAGTCCCCAAGAGAAAAAACAGAGGAGATGGCATTTGATCACAGGATCTGCTTAAAACGAGGTATTTTAACCTCACAATATTGCACAAAGTGTATATTTAAATGCACTACTTATCAGTTACAGTGTGTTTAACAGTCAAACTATACGTGACTGATGTTGTACTAAATATCAGCACTCTTTGAATGCTGTTGGTCCAATAAAGTTATTGTACTGGAACTAAGTACTGTATAATTTTCCATTATACTGCAGGGTCTTAATGGGTTTTCGAGCCTTTCAACGGGCCAACCTTTTAAAAAAGTCTCATTAGGTTATGATATGATGGTTTCTCATAATCACGGTCCACCATATTGCTATCCATCGTAAACATCCTCATTATTTTCGATGCTACACGGGTACGTTTGCAAAAACAAACAGGCAGTAACATGAGGATTGTTCAACATGGAATGTTAAAGCTGTTGCTGTAGATCACATGTACTGAATACAGTTGTGGGAGAGTGTTGATCCCAAATGTTTAGCAGATGAAGGATATATATAATTCTTTTTAAAATAGTTAAATAAAAATTGAACAAAAAAGCAGTTGTGATTAACTCTATTCTGCAAGTTGCAGTTCTAAGACTTATGTATATGTATATGTGCGTTCTAGGTGGTGGATGTGAACAAGCAAGCCTGCAAACTCTTTGAGTACACACGCAGTGAGCTGATTGGGCAAACCCTGACCTCTCTTCTGAAGACCAGCCAGATGACTGAAGATGTCTTGGGAGAGGAAAGCCTAGACTCTGAAGGAAATTTAATCACCATATCAGGAAAAGTGGTATGAACACTTTGGGAGGAGAAAATCATTATCATTTACAAATAATAAAACCAAAAGTTCTACACAATATGAATAAAGATAATCTTCATGGGAAAATCACTTGATGAATATTAGAATGATGAAATTTTATTCAGCTGTACTAACTGCTTTATCCTGGTAAGGGTGTTACACCCTGAATGGCTTGCCAGCCCAACACAGGGCACCATGCACACATTGCGTTCACACCTAGGCTAGTTTAACGTGACCAGTTCACCTACTGGCACATATTTGGGAGGTGGGAGAAAGCTAGAAACCAACATGAACATGACGGGAATGTTTGAAAATCCATGCGGACTTTTAATAATATGAGCTCAGGATTGAACCAAGGTAGAGGCAGCCAGATTTGTAGCTTGAACTACACCAGTTCCCCCAGTCTGATTAGTTTGTCTATTGTCATGTGTTCATTTATAGAGATGTGCATGTATTTGTAATTGCAATTTTTTCTTTGTTATTTGCAGTTATCCGTCGACAATGTGGTCTTTTCTATCCAAATTGGAAATGTTTGCCCTTATTCTTCCTTGCAGGTAAATGCTGTGAGTAAACCAGGCTCAGAGTTCCCAGTGTCTGTGTGGACACGCTCACATAACCACAAAACCTGCGCATTGCTTTTGGAGAGAGTGGAGAGAATATCAGCCCACCTCTCCTTCTCTAAAGAGGTCAGATTTATATTTATATTTATATTCACTTATATTCAAATTGTGTCCACACTTAATTTCTACAGAATTATAAGATACTAAATTAGGGCTTTTGACTTCCCTTGTATTAAGTACAGGGCCGTCCGCAAGTATTGGAACAGCATTCATTTATTTTTGCACTGTATTGATGTCCTTTAGGTTTGAGAGTAGAATATGAAATGATAGATTAGAATTTCAGCTTTTGATTACTGCTGCCATTTTTAAAGATTATAGATTTATTAAACAAATTGAGAACATGGCACCTTTTGTTTGGACCTGCACATTTGCGCAAGTGAAAATATTTGACTGCATTTCAAAAATGCATTTAAATACTATTTTAGTATTAGTTTGCGTCATTACATCATGGTTGTTTATGCTTTATCAATTTAGGGTGGGATTCTCAGCTGTGACTCCACCTTTGCTCATCTCCATGGTTACTGTGATGCTGAGGAGATGCTGGGGCTTTCAGTCACATCTCTGATGCCAACACTTCACGTTCCACTGCAGTGTCAAACCATACCAAAGGTCTAGAGCGTTCTCTGATTTATAACTGCTTGACCATAAACACTATGTGGCTGTGAAGCTAGAAGAAAGAATATGATTGTCCATGTGCCTGTTCAGCCCATGTGGCTGAACATTCTAATGATTAAATGACTTGATGTGTGTCCTGCTGTAGAAGATGCGTGTGCAGAGGGTTTGTCTGCAGGGCAGGGGCAGCACGGAGCTGCATGTGTGTGTGAGACTGCGTGCCGCTGTGTCCTGTGGGAGGCCTTTGAGCCAGATGGACAACTCCCCTTGTGCTGAAAACAGTGATAATTCACATGCACTATTCGGTGATGCTGGAAAAGGTCTGTATTTATTCTTTGATTCATTACTTCTACAGGTTGACTGACGATTGACTAAATTATAGGGTGCACTTCCTGTTTTTTCAGGGAAGGTGCAGTCACAAAATAGCATCCTCTCAAATAACATTAAACCACATAATACCACAAATCAAGCCCTTAATGTGCAGTGACCAGACTGCAGTTGAGCAACCCTTCTATAGCAAATGGCTGTTTTGAGTAAACTCCTAACCTAATGATCCAGATTTGCCTAAATTTGAGTTCTGCATTGTTGCTGCAAATGGTCCACAATCCGACCTTCAATTCTGTTTTCCAGATGATGTTGGTGAAGTCATGCGCTCACCCCTCCTGGATGTGGTTTATTTTGGGTCTCTATGGACTTTTGTTCCCTCCAGCAGCCTTTTGACACTCTACCCCAGTGGCACTATTAAAAGTATCAACAGCATCTACTGTCCTCTGCTGATGGGATATAGCATGATTGAGCTTCTAGGAAAGGTACTGCCCTAATCTGGCCACTCTTTTAAAGGAAAACCTACAGTTACTTATAAACTTACATTTTATATAGGTGATGAATTCAACAAAACATACTGGAGTAATTTTTCTTAATTACAAGCACATTTGAGTGTGAAATATCTATCTAGATGGGTCATGTCCTAAAATCCATCTAAAATGTGCATTTGTATCTCTGCGTCTGTGTAGAAGATCACCTTCTTGATACCAGCCTTTTATGACATGATGTCTGCCTTCGACAGAAGCCCCAGTCCAGTATCATATCAAGAAGATGGCTCAGCATCCTCTTCTAGAAGCCACACAGGTATATGTGAGAAATCTGGTGTGACCTGGCAGATCATGATAGGTTTATTGCAGAATATCTTGATTTCATATTCTTTAGTTATGTTAGTGTTTGATGGATTGTTGTCCTACCCAGGGTGCATTCCTTCCTCATACTATGTGTTTCATGGTTCCAGGGTCAAGGTAGTTCTGGAGACCAGGATAAATTGGTTATTGAAAATGAACTAATGAATGAATAAATTTGTTTTTAAAAACATAAAAAATGTATTCTCTAGTTATTTACATTGAAGCAGGTTGAACAGCAGCACCAGATTTAGCATGTATCCATTATCAAAGTTGCACTGTTTCTGTGGATATTTCAGCCTATGACTATACTGATATAGTCAAAGAGGGATTCATAAGCAGTGTTAAATGTGAAGGAAAATTGGTGGTAACTTGATTGCATATGTTTGTACACTTTTTTTTAATAATGTGGCCTTTGTGTGTTCATAATTAAACGATTCACATTCAACCTCAGATTTAAAAGTATTTAGACACATGTCCTCAGTGAAGCGGGTCTGGTTAACCTAAACCTGACTTCTTGGCTTCATCTGACTGTAAAGAGCTTACACAGCAGGTTCCAGCACAATAACGACCCGAAACACAAATCCATTATCGACATTTTGGGAATGTTTTTGTAATAGCCCATACATGAATTGTTTAAAGATCTGTTTTAATCTTTAACAAACACATGGCTTCTACACTATTTTATAGTAGCTATATTTGGTTGCAGTCTGTAATTCTAGGACGACTATCAATATGTTGGGGGTCACAAGAAAATGAGAACCTAGGACCATAACATTTATTGCTTTTTTCAACCAGGCAACTCATGATTTTCAGCGGACTGAAGGGGTTGGAAAGGGAAGATTTGTAGGGAAGATTTTTGGCAAGGTGAATTGTGTGATAGATGTGTGAAATCAGACAACTTTCCTTTTCATTGAGTTTGAGTTCGAAAAATGCAGCGAGTGAAGTGAGAGTGGAGAAAATTGTGGGTGATGGACATCATACACCAGAGGATCAGGCAGTATTGATTTTGCTTTACAGTCAAAGGTCACAAAATAACATCAAATGAATGGTCATTGGTTACTCTGTTATTTATTAATATAAAGGGAGGATTAGATGTAAAAGCTGGGTGAAAATGAACATTATAATTTCAGTTGATGCCACATTTTCTTTCTCTGATCCACTTAGACTGCTGCAGATACTCCGGCAGAGGTGGAGGTGTTTTAAGTCCATCTGCGTGTGCTACCTCAGCAAAGGAAAATCAAGACACATGTAGTGAGTGCTTTTTTCCCCCCGTGAATGGTCACGATTTCATTGCCATAGAGAAGGAATTATGGACACTTCCGTGTTTATTGGAAGCCCCACCTGTAATGTTCACTTTTGAGTGCAGTAGATCTGCTACTGTGTAATTTATAGCCATTACTCCCTAGTACTTATCTTACCTTACCCTGAATAGGTATGTTGGTTCTTATTATTACTTATTATAATATAATACTCTGTGGCTCCAGATGACCTTTAATGCTAGGGATGTAATGATGCACACTACTAAAGTAGCTGCATAGCTGTTGTAGTGGTAGTGACTACAACAGAGCTCTTCGGGAGCTTTCAAGGCAACGACAACTCGGCGCCTCTGCAGTTTACACTGCATGAGAAAGAAGCTAGAGAAATCTGCGTTTTTGCTGACGTTAGGGCTTAATTTCTGGTTTTAAAAGGTGCTGTTTTAGAGCTGATTATTTTCAGCTTTCCTCATGTCAGAGACTTTATTTATTCAGTCCTTTTTAGGGACAATTAAAATTAAAATGATTTAGGGTCATTTTTTAAAAAAAAATTTTTTGCAACTTGTATTAGATATTTTTAATTTATTTAGTTTTGTGCATTGTTTAAGATTCAGCAATAAAAAAAGGAGTCTCTTGTCATACTTTTTGTTAATTCATGTCTTGTCCAAAAGTTCTGAGAATAAAACTATTTATAATATTGTGAATGGAGTCTAGTCATGATCAGAGTGTTGACCATGCAAGTTAGGCAGATTAACTAGTAGGGGTGTATGTTGTTTTAAGCAAATATGTCAGCCAAATGAGTAAAAAGGAACTCTAGGAGAGGTGGATATCATTTGCATACCATTCTGTGTGTGTACAAATGTATGAGTGACTGGTTCATTCATTCATTATTTTTATGAACCCTTCTTACGGAGTTCCTGGAGTATTGTTGAAACAGGGAACTTTGGTCTTCCTATTTGCATAGCATTACAAATACACTTGTAACCAGCATCCTATTTCATAAATGCCACTGGTGAGTTACCCATTGTGGATAATAACTCTTCACCAACGAATCAGTAGCTCTTATGATTGTTCCAGTGCAAGTGGCAGAATGCCTAATGACAGGTGCCTAGGCAGCGTATGCCTGGACATGTCGATGGCTGGCATGCAGATTATCCTCCATGTTAGCTAAGGGGTATAGCACAGAGCTTGAGTGTGAAGCAGTTGGTCCAAGACCTCCTTTAATATTTCCCATATGGTGTATTCACTGTGACACGAAATGCTTTGTGACCAAGCTATGGGGTGCACATCAGTTGTGTATAATAGATCCCAGCTACCCTGGTACCCAAGACCATGAAGCATTTAACACTCTAGCTTCTCATTAAGTGATGAATGGTGTTCCATTACAAATGTTATGCCCAGGTTGACTGTATAGTACAGTATGTTTATATGAAATGAACCAAATAAATCCTCTTTTTGCACTGTACATGTTTTCGAAAAGGTCCCAAGACTCTGCTGGCCAAAGACAGTATGTTGTTCCCTGCCCTGAAGAGGAAAGGAGGTGCTGCAAAAGGGAGACGGGCCTACGCTGCAATCAGGACCAAACAGGAGCATCAGGCCCATGTTCCTGCAATCTCCCCCATGCTTGCAAACAGGTGAGCTAACCTCTTGTTAAACAGCAAGTTCAGGAATTAAAACAATTCTAAAATAGCATCTGAACTGCCTCTGTGCCTGCATGTTGGAGCTACTGTGACTTGGCAGTAGAGAGGTGAGATTGAGATCAGGGTGAAAACCAGTGGGAGCTCTGAACTTTTCTGACATTTAGTGCATCATTTATTTAATCAAGTTTCTTACTACTGAAACTGTTTTACTGGCCAAGTAGCAGAGACGAGGATTTTCATTTTCTATATATAATACTTGTTTAACTGACCAAAGATGCAGAATTTAACAAAGCAGCTTTTATTTCCCCTATTTCCCCTGGCATTAAAATTGTTTAAGTCGGGTGGTTTGAGCTGCTTTTCCCTTACAAGGTGACGCACGGAATTAGACTACAGGGAAGTAGGTTGCCCGGTCAAATTTAAATCATGACCTAAGACAAATTTGAGAAGAATCATAGCAATGTTCTTCATTAGGCTCTGGTTCTAGCTCTGGGTTTGGTTTGTCTATCCTAGTTGTTTATTGATTGATAATGTTTTTATTTCCTACAGTTTGGAGGACACTACAGAGCTCTGCAATGAGGCAGCTGCAGCAGTAGCTCAGTGTGACGAGTCTGTTCCAGCCGATTCCACCACAGCTCTGCTGCACACCTTTGCTTTGCTTGAGTCCCAGGATTGCACAACCCGTCTCCAGAACTCCAGCTTTGAAGTGATCTCCCTTGGCAGTCGCTCATCCTCAGGATTCTGTGAAAAGTGGGCAGGCCTGGAGAAACCAGATGAGACACAACAGGAAGTAGAACTAGTAGATTCAAGCAGTTGCTTCCTAGACTTGGACGCAAACGGTGACACGATTGCACTTGCCTTTGGAGAGCTGGAGCTAAGTGAGTGTGACACGGCTGAGCTCCTGCGCACTCCGTCCCCTTGCATTGTGGAGTCGGAGTCTGAAACCGAGCCCCCTGACCTCCCAAAAGACAAACTTACTGAACAGGAACGTCTGGCTGAATGTTTCAGTCCATCACCGAAAGAGTTATCTATTTTAGAGGGAAATCCAGAGCAGTGGAACACGGAGTGTACTCCATTCTCAGAGCTCTGTAAAAGTGGGATGCTGTTTTCAAATGACAGACCAGCAACCTCCACCCCAAAGAGGCCACTGTCCACCCCTGCTACACCGCTCTGCCCACGCACCCTGATCCAGGAGGGCAGGTTTCAAGCCAACTGCTACCACAGAGATGGAACACCTATAGGTATAGGACTACACTCTATTCTAAGGACTACACTTTATTATTATCCAAAGGTTTCATAATGAATAAATGTTTTATTTTCAATCATTGAACAAAATTGTGTTCTTGTATTTAAAATTTCCCTTAACTTTTTTCTGTTACAAGGAAACTACTAATCACATCTAGGCATTTCTTTACACATATACAAAGTAGTACCTGTCTGGCAGAGTTTGTGTGTCTGTCTCTTACTGTATGCTTGTATTTTTGTCATTTAGAGGTGCAGTGTGATGTGCGCAGAGCTGCTGTCTCTACTGAAGGTGTGGTGTTCTGTGTGTGGTTGAGTGGAAGTCATCTTTTCCTCCACAAGCAGGAGACTCTGCAGAGCACGCAGACTTCCACAGCAGAGTCTTCCACAGAGGATGGCTTAGCGTCCCGCCTGCGAGAGGTGAGACCAAAGGATATCGCGTTAAAAGCAATGGTTTTAAGCTATTTACGTTTATATGGTGCTTGATTTGGTTTGCTTATCTAAAGGGGCTACTCTTATCGTTGTTCAGGTCAGTGAAGTAGACCAGGGTAAGGGTCTGCGCTCCTCCATGAGTCTGGAGCAGTCTGGAGCGTGTGAAGGACAGTTTGAGGCGGTCTACCATCCATTGCAGCCCATAGGAAAGGGGGCCTTTGGTGTTGTTTGGCTTGCTTCACGACGTCACGACGAACAAGAGGTTAGAATTTCTGAATTTCTGAATTTCTGAATTTCTGAGATGCTTAAAATTTCTCATCTGTCGCCTTGTCAATGTTCTCGTTCTTCCTTCCCTTTCCTTAATCTCAAATCTTGTTTTCTCTTTTTCTCTAAGGTGGTAGTGAAGTTTATCAGGAAGAGCAGGGTGGTGGAAGAGTGTTGGGTGGAAGACCCTGAGCTGGGTCAGGTCACTCAGGAAGTGGCCATACTTGCCCGATTGTGCCACCCCAACATTGTCAAGGTAGATTTTCAGCCAAATACCATAAACTGAAGTCCTTTTGACGAGTTTTAGGTACTCTTCTTTTTTTTTTTTTTTTTTTCTTTTTTTTTCTCTCTTTTTTTTTTTTAAATGGATAAGATTTCTACATGTATGCCTTTAGTGGTGATTTGATTTACACTGGATGGTGTGGTCTTTATAGAGATGAGTGTTTTAAAAAAGTTTAATATGTCCTGCATACACTTAATTTTTATATAACTTTTTGATTTATAAATGGCCAATGGGGGGAAAAAAACACCAAAACCTCATAAAAACAGTCTAATCTTTGCACCTTACATGCATTCCCTTAAAAAATGACTGACATAAGAGATTTAAAAGAGATTAAAACCCCACCTCACTTTGTAAAGCTAATCCAGGCCTGGTTTAAGATGGGCTGAGTGCTTATTTTAAAGTCAAGCCTTCTGTATATTTGTGTGTCCTGTCTGCAGTGCATTTCAGAAGCCGTGCACCAAGCAGGCATAACATTATGAGCACTGAGAGGTGAAGTGAATAACACTGATTATCTCCTCATCATGGCCCCTGTTAGTGGGTGGGATATATTAGGCAGCAAGTGAACATTTTGTTCTCAAAGTTGATGTTAGAAGCAGGAAAAATGGACAAGCGCAAGGATTTAAGATTTGAGTTTGACAAGGACCACATTGTGATGGCTAAAACTGCAGCTCTTGTGGGGTGTTCCCGGTCTGTAGTGATCAGTATCTATCAAAAGTTGTCCAAGGAAGGAACAGTGGTGAACCGGTGACAGGGTCATGGGCGGTCTTGGGCTCATTGATGCACATGGGGAGCAAAGGCTGGCCCGTGTGATCCGATCCAACAGATGAGCTACTGCTGCTCAAATTGCTGAAGAAATTAATGCTGGTTCACCCTCAACAGGTCAGGGCTGTTTTGGCAGCAAAAGGGGGACCAACACAATATTAGATAGGTCATAATGTTATGCCTGATCGGTGTGTGTATATAATCTGTTTTGTCTTTTGTGAAGGTCCTGGAGGTGTTTGAGAATGAGAACTTCTTTCAAATGGTGATGGAGAAACATGGAGATGGCCTTGACTTATTTGAGTTCATTGACATGCAACCCAGGCTGGACGAACCACTAGCCAGCTACATCTTCAGGCAGGTGCGTGTAAGCTGGTAAATGTGAGACCCATCATATTAAGAGTAGCTGCTGAAGGAATTATTTGAAAATAAAATAATTTAATTAATAAAAAATGGCAATAATAATCTGAAAGCATGTTGTTGTTTTAACAGTTGGTGTCAGCAGTGACATATCTCCGTGGGAAAGGCATATTGCACAGGGACATTAAAGACGAGAACATCATCATCAACACTGCGTTTCATATCAGACTGATTGATTTCGGCTCTGCGACCCTGCTGGAGCCAGGTTTGCTCTTCCATGCGTTCTACGGCACACTGGAGTACTGCTCACCTGAGGTGCTGCAAGGGAACCCGTATGTACACCGCATTCATATCTGTTCCACTACACATACTAAACATGCTCACACAGTATTGTCCTGCTTTTTGTCTAGTTTTTGGGACATCACATGAGTTTCAGTTAGTGTGACGTTTTTATTTATTTATTTATTTTATTTTGAAGATGGAAATGCATTCATGTTAATAGTATCAGATTTGGCAGCACTACACAAAGCCTGGGTTTAGAAACTGAGAATTCCCTCAGTGTAAAGTTTGGAATAATCACTGAACCATTAGACAAGTTGTGATTAAGTTACAGATGTGTTTTCTAAGCTCTTTCACTGACACCCAGAATACTTGTTAAGTCGAATTTATGTTAGTATTTACTTGTCCAATGTTTCAGTGATTTGAAGTTAACAACTTAACCCTTTGATTGTCATGTAAATTTTTAGTCACAATGTGCGAGATGCTTTCTAGTGAAGTTCTTCTCTTCTGTTGTGTAGCTATAAAGGACCAGAACTGGAGATGTGGTCTCTGGGAGTACTTATATATACCCTGCTGTTCAGTGAAAACCCTTTTTGTAGTGTGGAAGAGACCATCCAAGCCAAACTCAACATCCCCTGTGATATCTCTACAGGTATACTGTGTGTGTGTGTGTGTGTGTGTGTGTGTGTGTGTGTGTGTGTACACCTTGGTTAAATATATAGAAGCCAACCCCAGTGCTCTGTATGTGTGGGTAAAATTTTCTGGTAATGTTTGCCATGTATGAGGTATATCATATATCCTGCAGGTTTCTATAGATGCTGTTCTGTTTCTCCTTGGGCCACTTGAAAGGTCAAAGCTCTACTCCCTGTGTTCTAGACACATACAGGCATGCAGATGACCTCTAGTTTCTGTTGTGCTGACTGACCCTAAGTCAAACTGAAAATAAGGCACAGCAATTTCTTTGTGTAGATTTAAATAAATAAATAAATAAATGGCACTAGGTGGGTCAGGCACCCAAGTATGAGGAGCCTAAACGAGAGCTTTGTGCCATGCTGTGCTGCATTCTGGGTTCTGAAGAATCTTCCATGACGCTTGCGTGCCTAAACAGATAGTCATCAAGCCTGTTCATTAAAATATCACAGTCAAGTGTTGCGTGCTGAACTAACAGGCAAACATTTTGAGCAGTAATTCATTGGTTTAGCAAGCACTGACTTTATTACAGATAATATGGTGAACATATGTGTGTCCAGATTTGCGCAGCCTGCTGGCTGGTTTGCTGCACCCAGAGCCGACAGAAAGAATGACACTGGAGGAGCTCCTGCATGAACCGTGGATTCGGCAACCCATTAATCTAGCAGAGTACAGCTGGAATGAAGTGTTCCCTTGCAATCATGGTAAGCATTCTCTCTCATACACACACACACACTCAGAGCTGTGCTTTTAGTCCTGGTTTTATTTGTGATGCTTGTGGACACAGCAGCAATCTGAGCAGCACTGTCCTATGTACCTTAAGCACATCTGGGTGTTAAAAAGCAACATCCACTAGCATATCACTGACAAAGCAGGCCTGTTCAGCAGGTTGCCAGGTAATCCATTAAAATGTTTAGCAATTGGATGCCATATTTGTGCACCAGCCATTTTTCCCTTTTAAATTTCAGTCACTGTGGCCATAAGCTGCATTGCAAATTGATCAAATGTAAGTATGCCCTAGATCAGAACACAAAATAGTCCTTTGTGTTTAAAGAATATTTTAAGGGTAGTTCGGGAATATGAATTGGTAACCAGTAGGACTAATCTTTGTGGTGAAGACTGCACAAGTTCTACTTGCTTTTTAAACACCAACTATAACAGGAAATGGGAAATCTGATTAATAGTCAAAATCTGTACTGAATTATATACACGTGTTATTTCAGACAGTTTGTTCAGTCTGTTGCAGACTATATCACATTACACTCTACTTCCCCTGCTATTTGTACAAGTATATAGATATACACAATTCCATGTGCCAGATGAACACAGGATATGTGCAGCTGCTATTTCGTGTGCACTTGTTAAAAGTATTAACTCTGCTTGGCATACAGAAGATGTATGTGTGGGCATTTACTGAACCTAGAATACAGACTATTAGTTCAAAAACACTATTTTTAAAGTATTCGGGGTAATGGAGAGTGTGGGAAAGAGGTAAAGAAGCAAGTGCAGACAGGTTGGAATGGGTGGAGAAAGGTGTCAGGAGTTCTGTGTGATAGAAAAATATCAAGGAGAAGGTGTACAGGACAGTGGTGAGACCGGCCATGCTGTATGGTTTAGAGACAGTGTCACTGAGGAAGAGACAGGAGTCAGAGCTGGAGGGAGCAGAGCTGAAGATGTTGAGGTTTCCTTTGGGAGTGACAAGGTTGGAGAGGATTAGGAACGAGTACATCAGAGGGACGGCTCATGTTGGATGTTTGGGGGACAAAGTTATGGAGGCCAGATTAAGATGGTTCAGAGAAGGGAGAGTGAGTATATTGGTAGGAGAATGTTGGACATGGAGCTGCCAGGCAGGAGGCAAAGAGGAAGGCCAAAGAGGAGGTATATGGATGTAATAAATGAGGATATGAAGCTAGTGAAGTAAGTGTTGAGGATGCAGAAGATAGGGATAGGTGGAGAGAGATGATTCGCTGTGGCCACCCCTGAAGGGAAAAGCCGAAAGAAGTAGTTGTTCAAAAACACCTTTTTAATTTAAGCTCTATAATATTGGTGTTTTCTAGCAGAAGTGTATATACAATAACCAGCAGAACCATAATTCAAGATATTGGAATATTGGCTGCTCTACCACTTCACTGAGGCAACTTCTGTCAGCTAGACAGAAGACGGAATTAAGGTTGGCCAAAAAATTTAACAGCAACAAAAATTAAACTTCATGCTCCATTTTTTTTGTATCTATTATTTGAATTCTCATATCTGTTTAATTTATTCCATATGTTCTGTTTATTGTGTGAAAGATAATGCCTTTAAGAGAAGTCAGGTTATGAGAAGAAACTTTTATAGCTTAAAGCATTATTTAAGTGTGTTCATGTGCACTGTTTCAGCTGATTCTGTTTCAGAATGTAATTCCATTCATTATTGTCTGCTCGATTCCAGCTGTCAGAGTTTTTCTGTCTTTGCATCCTTTCCTCTTGTCCTTGGAGGCAGGAGCTAAGAAGCGAAGAAACGAGTGTAGTGTAGTTAAAGAAATGAGAAACATCCCAAACCTCTCCATTTTGAATGAGAATTGGTCCTTTGCTTGATGAAACGTAGACACGTCCCCTGAGCATGTAGTCGCATAAGACCCTTCTTCTAAGCACTATGATGTGCTACTGCTCTTGTCAGACATACACATACAGTATAAATGTAGATAAGTTAAATGTACTGTTAAAACACCATACATCTTGTGATTATAATAAATGACCTGTATCTGAGTTTTCAGTCTTCAAATGGTTAAGACTAGTTTTGTGGACTGTAGCTTCAGTTTCTGTTACAGTTCTGTAACGCTCTACCAGATCCTCCCCGTGAACTCTATCTGGTGTTTGTTTTCTGAGCGCCACTGCTCAGAATACTTTACATGGTTCCTCCTCTCTCAATTTGTCTTGAAAAATCATAAATACATTAAAAACAGCTTGCAGATTTAGTGTACTTATTGTTTTGTCCATTTATTTGACCTGGTTTGTCTTTTTGTGTGATTTCAGACTCCTCTGAGCAAAATGAGTCCAGTCCAGATGTGCAGCAGGAGGCCAGCCCTCACGGTGCTGCTGATGAGACTCCTTTGCAAGACGAAGATGATGAGATGGAGGAAGAAGAGGATGAAGAGCAGAGGAGAACTATGGCAGCACTGGAGTTTGAACTCCTCAAGTATTTAACAGATAACTGAAGATTGAAGAGCAAGGGAGATTTAGGACTGCTTTTGAACAGAGAGCTGCACTTGAAAAAGGTTAAAATGATTAAAAACAGAGGTGGGAAATATAAAAATAACACTGCTGCACTCTTTCTAATTGTTTTTGATGTAGTGCCAGACTACAAGATCCATGATTCCCTGTATGAACACCAACCGTCAAAATACATCCGTCTTCATTTCTCCACTAAATCCATGAATGGCATAGGAGGCAGAGAGAGATGTTAAAAAAAAAAAAGATATGGCTGTATTTGACAGTAGTAATGTGAATCCCAGATTAAAGAAGCATTGAATGTATGAATTGTTCTGCTCTTGGTTTCAGAACACTGTTTCTGAATTGAAGGTCAGCATTACTGTTCACAAAAATGAAGTCTTTTTTTTTTTTAGTAACTTATTCAGTACCCTAAAAGCAATTAGTTGTGGTCTGTGATCTACGTTTTGTTTTTCTAAATAATCTGTGTTGATTGTTCAAGGAACAGCCTTGAAATGCATGGTTTTAAAAAGACACAGTTGACACAAAAGACAACTAATTTTAAATTATTTTTTTAACTAAATTATTTACATTTTAAATATTATATAAAACTTAATACATGAATAAAATGTCTTTTTTTTTTTTACCTTTAATTTTTTATTTTATATTTTTAACATTTTAAAATCTTTTTTTGGCCTTATTCAAGAACTTTTTTTTTTTCTTGATATAAATAATAAATAAATAAATAAATAAATCAAAACACGTGTCTTGTCCTTTGGCATCCGGAACGAGGTTTATAAGCGGGAATGTTTTCAGGGGAACATATTTTGACGTCGGACCGATGAGTAGCCAAGTGCACACTGCTGTAGGGGTGAGTGAGAGACTTCAGAGAATTGAATAATTTGTGTCTCTGATTAATAAAGAATTGAGATCATGTTAAAAAGGGATGTTTCTGAAGTGTCCTAAGCGGAGGGAAGATCATCTGTAGCTGTAACTCGCGACAAGACAGCAGCCGAACCCTGAACAGGAGCTGGTGCAGGACACGGGGTGTAGAAGGGGTTATACTGGGTGTAGTGCTAAAGAGTCATTTAAAATTGACTCAGTGATTCAGTAAAATATAGGAATAGTTTCATCTAACTCGTTTAATCAGAATTTAAGCGATCACTAGATTCATTCCCGTATGATGAATCTTTCTTCAACAAAACGTAGTTGTATTTAAAACCCTTAAAGACATGCGGCAGCACTTCATTATAAATTTACATTCAACACTGGCTCATACTAGATTCGGAGGATTTAGGCTAATAATTATTACGTTAATTATACCTTGGGCTACCTGAATACTCGAATCTGATTGGCTGAAACAACTGTAACCATAGCAACATTCAGTTACTGTTGTATATAAACCGGGAAAGTTACTGTAAACAGTTCCTAATTGTCTTACCTACCGTAATGGATGATACATAGTGATCAGGCATAACATTATGTAATATACTGTAGTAATATTGTGTTGGTCCCCTTTTTGCTGACAAAACAGCCCTGAATACACTAGGTGAGCTGTGGTATCTGGCACCAAGATGTTAGCAGCAGATCCTTTAAGTCCTCTAAGTTGTGAGGTGGGGCCTCCATGGATCAGACTTTTGTCCAGCACATCCCACAGAAGCTGGATTGGATTGAGATCTGGGGAATTTGGAGGCCAAGTCAAATTCAAATTTTCTTGGTAACATACAAAATCATACACAGTGCGACATGTAGTGAAAGGCTTATTACGACTGTCTTACATAAAAAAGAAAGAGTAAAAAAGAAAAATAGGGGATATAGTTAAGAATATATAGGGAAAAGTAGGGAAAATTAAAGGGTAGAAGTCACAAACGAAAATAACTTGAATGTCAAGTGTCAGATATGCATATGCAAATATATGTCTATATATATATACACACATAGACATATATTTGCATATGCATATCTGTGTGTATATATATATATATATATATATATATATATATATATATATATATATATATATATATATATAATGTAGTATCTATAGCAGTAAATATTATAAATAATGAAAAATAATAATAATAAAAATAGTAACAAAATAGTAATATAATATATAATGTATACAAATATAAAACTGCTTTATAAAAACTAAATATAAAAACAAAAATATAATACAGTACAATATAGTGTGTGTGTGTGTATGTATGTATATATATATATATATATATATATATATATATATATATATATATATATATATATATATATATATATAATGTATGTATATGTATATATGTGTGTGTGTGTGTGAAAAATAAAACAATATATAAATAAATATATATGTGTAGACTCTAATATATAGAAGATACAGTATATGCATATATGTAGATAAAATGGTCAACTTTGAAATGGTGTAGCAAATGAATACAGTATGTACAGTGTGCATATGTAAGATAAATATATATGTAGATGTATATATAAGGCAAATATTAATGTCCAATTGAACAGGGAGTAAAGTGTCAGTGCAGTGTGCACACAAAGATGTACAGAAAAGATGTACAGTGAGTGTTATTGTGTGTACAGAGTAGTGCAGAGTACAAAGTAGTGCAATTATTGCATGTGCAACAATCAGCTGAGGTAGAATGTCATGTCATGTGGGGATAAGTCCAGAAAGTCCAGATTCTAGGTCAACACCTCAAACTCATTGTTGTGCTCATCAAACCATTCCTGAACCATTTTTTACTTTGTGGCATGGCGCATTATCCTGCTGAAAGAGGCCACAGCCATCAGGGAATAGCATCTCCATGAAAGGGGTGTACATGGTCCACAACAATGTGATTCATCAGACCAGACCACCTTCTTTCATTGCTCCGTGGTCCAGTTCTGATGCTCACGTGCTTATGGTTGGCACATTCAGCGATGCACAGGGGTCAGCATGGGCACCCTGACTCGTCTGCAGCTATGCAGCCCCATACACAACAAACTGCAATGCACTGTGTATTCTGACACCTTTCTATCAGAGCCAGCATTAACTTCTTCAGCAGTTTGAGCAACAGTAGCTCGTCTGTTGGATCGGATCACACGGGCCAGCCTTCATTCCCCATGTGCATCAGTGAGCCTTGGCCGTCCATGACCCTGTCACCGGTTCACCACTGTTCCTTCCTTGGACCACTTTTGTTAGATACTGACCACTGCAGACCGGGAACACCCCACAAGAGCTGCAGTTCTGGAGATTTGCATCTGGCCATCACAATTTGATCCTTTGTCAAACTCACTCAAATCCTTATGCTTGCCCATTTTTTTTATTATTAATTATTATTTATTATTATTATTATTATTTTTGTTATTTTTATCCTGGCAAGTGACCCTGCTATAAGCGCAATAATCCATGGCTAGGTATGCATTAGCCATGGATTTTTCCTATTTCTCCTTGTATATAAAAGTATATTTAAAATTTCATTTCCTAAATTAGCTGTGTAATTATGATAAATGACAGTAAGTAAGTCCCTACTACTAGCTAACAAGATTTGAATAAGACTTGTTGCGGTCATCTCCATTCATAAAAGAACACTGTTGTAGTTTACTGTTTTTTCGTATTTTGGCCAGATTCTACGATGGACGTGGAAGACCTGCTTACCAAAGTTTGCCCCTGTGAAAGAACTGACCAGGGCACCATTATTTCTCCTTCATCGACCATTCTGTTCATCGCAGCTGGTTCCACCCCTGCCCACTCCTGCTCAGACCATCCAACCAGGCAGGAGAGAGCTAACCATACAGTCTTTGGCTGAAATGGGTTTCTCTGAGAGCCAGGCCCAGTTGGTGTATGAAGCAGCAAATAAAAACCGCTGCAAGCATGACGTGCCAGTGTTAAGTGTCCTCTTCAGCCTGGGCTTAAACCCAGACAGTGTGCTGAAGATCCTGGAGAAATGTCCTGAGCTGTATTCTCTTAAAGAAGCTCAGTTGCAACAGCGGGCTTTGAATCTAAGGAAGCTTGGCCTGCTTGAAGGTGAACAGCTTTTACTTTCACTTACCGTTTTTACTTCATGTTAAATGGCTTTAGTTTATAGCTACTTAAATTATATTTATAGCCAGTTTCGACCTATTATGCAAACTGACATAGCAATAAAATGTCAGCAGTCCTTTACACGCCCAACCTCCAACAGCCCACAAGCTGTGAATGCAAACAAAGCCACAGAGGGATATGAACGACTGTTCTGACACTTATTTTCACGAGAAAGCAGGATTTCAGGATCAAGCATGTGTAAGGGGGATCTCTCCAGGTCAAAGATCATAAAGTGTGTACACTTACATCAACAAAACAATAGATTATGAGTGATTAAAATTATGTGTGTTAATTGGAGCAGAGCATTTATTCAGAAGCCTTTTCTGAGGAGAAATTATTATAGGTCTAGAAACATACTTCGATATAACAAGCTGTACCTTTAAATGTGCCTTTTAATCTTAACAAGGTGCATGAATTTGGACATGAATGTGGAAAATTAGAAACATCTCTGAGGGTTTTAATGTTCACAAATGTGTTGCATTTAATGCTGTCAGGACTAATTTTGCTGTAAATATATCCACAAACATCTTATTTGTACTTGAACTTATGTGTACCCATGAATTCCTTATACATATACATTCCTTATAACGACAGCAAAAAAATGTATTAATAATTTAATCACAGCAGTCATTATGGAAACAGTTATTTATGACTTGGGGATATTGGCTCAGGAGTTGTGAACAGAAACAGAATGGCTGAGTGAAATTAGCTAATAAACCCTGCTCTCTGTTTGTCAGGCAGTTTGCAGAGAGTGATAAGCCACTACCCAAAGATACTGTCATTTCCAGTGAAGAGGGTGAACGCTGTGTCTCGGCTCCTGAGAGAGAAGTGCCAGTTCACGGCTCAGCAGCTGGCAGACATACTCCGAGACTCACCACATGTAGTGGAAGAAGATCCTGCACGTCTGGAGTACATGTTTCAGGTAGGTAGACTTTTCCTATATTATTCCCTTTAGGTTTCTGCAGTATTGTCATGGCAGGAAATGTGCATTGTGCAGTAGATTCATTTGCTTTCAATATTTTCAACATCAGGTCAGATTTCTTACAAGATTTTCATTATTTTCGTCGGAGCCAGACAACAAACCAGCCAGTGTGGAGCAGACTGCACTTTGTCCTGACTTTTTGTCCTGAATTTCACTGCTTACTTTAGTATGCAGCCGATACCCTGATCTCTCTTTCTCTCTCTCTCTTTCTGTCTCTCTCCTCTTATTGCAGTACGTATATTTCCGTATGGGCTGTCGCCAGGCTGAGATGGTGAAAGCAAAGCTCTTCAGACTCTCCCTGGAGGAGCTGCGGTGTCGTCACAGCTTTCTGGAGCGCCGCGGACTGTTCCAAACCCCTGACAAGAAGGGCCAGACACTTATACTCAACCCTCGCCTCAAAGACTTTCTCAGCGTCTCCCAGGAACTTTTTCTCGCCAATATCGCCAATGCTACACAGGAAGAGTTTGATGTGTTTCAGAAACTTGTGGCAAGAGAGCAGGAGGAAGATGAGCAAGGTGAAGAGTACAGCAGTGATAGTGATGATGGTGATGATGATGGTGATGATGAGGCCACTGAGAGACACAATTCTTTCAACTCTAAGAAGAAGAAAAATCAGAGAGCAACGAAGCCACATAGAAACTAATCTCCAGTGCAGCTTCCTATTGATGCTTCTTGTAATATACCATATTAACATCAAAATAAATGTCGTTTTATTGTCTTTTGCATTTTATTGATTTGCCTCTGGTGTAAATTATGATAGGAGGGAAAGCAGGAAGTTGACATGCATCATAAAACTTTGTTTGCTCAAACAAATACCCAGTGATGCCAAAGCATAATGATACTGCCAGTTAGAGTTATCCTTTTATGGTAGATATCTTTGGTCACAGTAATTTGGGCTAAAAACGCTCCAGTGTAGCCATGGAGCGCATGGAGAGCTAATGAGGACGCGTGCGCGTTCCCGCGCCGGGTATAACGCTGACGCACGAGTCGGGTGCGCGCCAGCGTGTTTGTAGTGTGTGTGTGTGTGTGTGGTTTGTCTGTGTATCGATTCACACTTTGGTGTAACTGAAAAAGGACGAAATGGACGTGTAAGGGGGAAAAAGGTAAGGAAGTGGTCGTTATTTCTGTGGAATTGATCGGAGTGTGTGTGTATGAGTGTGTGTATGCGCGTGCGAGCGCGTGTGTTTCGCCTGGCTGAAAGTGATCTAAATCGATAGAACAGACGAGACTTTGACTTAATGACGCTTTCAGGGGACATCATTTTGACTATGTACACAACAGCATGTGGTGGCCTCAATCTAATCTTTTTTCAGTGTTCAGAAGCATAACAGGTCAGGAAGAAGGAAGAGGCTTTTTATACAATATATATATATTTATATAAACTTCATTCATAAAGTAGCTCTCTGTTCTTTCTAAATAAACAAATGAACGGATTTATTGTTAATGACCTGGGATTTATTGTTAATGAGCTGAGAAATGACCTCCAAATTTATTTGAGGTTTAAACAATATATCAAGACATTTATTGTGTATTGAAACACTAGGTTCAGGTACATGTAGAACACCTGCTTATTAAAACACAAAACACACACACACTAGAGCTTAAACAAATATTTATCTTCACGAAAATCTAACACGATATAAGTAAGTTGAAGAAATTAAGAAAGATAAGCCATGTAATCAAGACACTGTTATTTAACGTATACACTAAAAATGGCTTTCATATTACTCTATTACCACTTCTCCGTAATAGAGTCAATCAGACAAGATGTGCCCTACTATGTCTAATATTTAGGTTGTAGTAAGAACGCAATGTGTTATAAGACCAACACACGTGAGAATCAGACCCACCTTTACATCCGCATTTGCCGTAATTCGGACCATGTCTTATCAGAAGCGGATATTCAGGGGAGAGGAGAGAGGGTTAGTCACTTGAACCATATTGTCCATTGTTAAGGTCAATATACTTGAGATAACACAAGTCGCTGAAAGATCTGATATCTCAAACAGCATTACATTACATCTGAATGTTAATAGAGGTGAAAATCTGTTGTGTCTGTAAAGTGTGTGTGTTGTGAAGTCAGTGTTATACCAGACATAAAGAAGATGTTAACATGATGAGTGGCACTGATGAAGTGCCAAAGCAGGTGATCTACACAATGCGAACTAGAATAACAAATGATTTACTAATAACTGATTACTGTTAGTTTTTAAGTCAGCAATCTCCAGCAAAAATAAATCCGCCTTATAGACCTGAGTCTGCTGATAAGGCGATGTTCAAGTCTTCCAGCCCTGGTTTATAATTACAGTATCATATCAGACTCACACTATTTACCAACTGTAAATGTAAATAGGTATTTGATGAGGACAGCACACTGACTTGCACAGTATTTAAGAGTTCTACATAAAGGGCTACATCTATTCAGCACAATATCTACATATAGTGGTGCTTGGAAGTATGGAAACCCTTTGGAAATTTCTGTATATCTGCAAATATGTGACCCAAAACATCATCAATTAGACAAAGAGAACCCAATTAAATAAATAAGACAAAATAATTATACTTGGCAATTTATTTATTGAGGAAAGATTCAAGATTCAAGAAGCTTTATTGTCATTTCAACCACATGTAGCTGATGCAGTACTTAGTGAAATGAGACAACGTTTCTCCAGGACCTGGTGCTACATAAACATACAAGTTCAACACAAAAACAACACCACAGAGCTAGGACAGAAGTTTGTCTTAGCCACATAAAGTGCACAGTGTGCAGCTAGGTGCAAACAGAGACAGTGCAAAAATAATAAATACAAAAAAGACAACACAAAAACACAGGACACTTAGCGCCGGAAAAAAAAAGAAAAGAATGTGTAATGGAATGTAAGTGAAATAAAATAAGATAAAATGAAATGATGTAAAAAATATTGTGCAAAAATACAACAGCAGCGGTTGAGGTAGCGCAAATAGAAATAAACATAAATATAACTATAGCAGCAGATGACAGGTTGAGGTAGTGCAATAAGTAATGAACAATATAAATTGTGTGTGTGTGTGTGTGTGTGTGTGTATGTGTGTGTCCACACAGGTGAGAGAGAGAGTGTGTGTGTGTGTATGTGTGTGTGAGAGACACAGAGGTTTGTACAGTTCAGTCCTGAGTGTGTGTGTGTGTGTGTGAGAGAGAGAGGTTTGTACAGTTCAGTCCTGGGTGTGTGTGTGTGTGTGTGAGAGAGAGAGAGAGAGAGAGAGAGAGGTTTGTACAGTTCAGTCCTGGAGTGTGTGTGTGTGTGTGTGTGTGTGTGTGTGTGTGTGTGAGAGAGAGAGAGAGAGAGAGAGAGGTTTGTACAGTTCAGTCCTGAGTGTGTGTGTGTGTGAGAGAGAGAGAGAGGTTTGTACAGTTCAGTCCTGGGTGTGTGTGTGTGTGTGTGTGTGTGTGTGTGTGTGAGAGAGAGAGGTTTGTACAGTTCAGTCCTGAGTGTGTGTGTGTGTGAGAGAGAGAGAGAGAGGTGTGTACAGTTCAGTCCTGAGTGTGTGTGTGTGTGTGTGAGAGAGAGAGAGGTTTGTACAGTTCAGTCCTGAGTGTGTGTGTGTGTGTGTGAGAGAGAGAGAGGTGTGTACAGTTCAGTCCTGAGTGTGTGTGTGTGTGAGAGAGAGAGAGAGGTGTGTACAGTTCAGTCCTGAGTGTGTGTGTGTGTTTGAGAGAGAGAGAGGTGTGTACAGTTCAGTCCTGAGTGTGTGTGTGTGTGTGTGAGAGAGAGAGAGAGGTTTGTACAGTTCAGTCCTGAGTGTGTGTGTGTGTGTGTGTGTGAGAGAGAGAGAGGTTTGTACAGTTCAGTCCTGAGTGTGTGTGTGTGTGAGAGAGAGAGAGAGGTTTGTACAGTTCAGTCCTGAGTGTGTGTGTGTGTGTGAGAGAGAGAGAGAGGTGTGTACAGTTCAGTCCTGAGTGTGTGTGTGTGTGTGTGAGAGAGAGAGAGGTGTGTACAGTTCAGTCCTGAGTGTGTGTGTGTGTGTGAGAGAGTGTAGAACAGTTCAGTCCTGGGTGTTGAGGAGCCTGATGGCTTGAGGAAAGAAACTGTTACACAGTCTGGTTGTGAGGACCCGAATGCTCCGGTACCTCTTTCCAGATGGCAGGAGGGTGAAGAGTGTGTGTGTGAGGGGTGTGTGGGGTCATACACAATGCAGTTAGCTTTGCGGATGCAGCGTGCGGTGTAAATGTCCGTGATAGAGGGGAGAAAGACTCTGATGATCTTTTCAGCTGTCCTCACTATCCACTGAAGGGTCTTGCGATCCGAGACGGTACAGTTCCCAAACCAGGCAGTGATGCAGCTGCTCAGGATGCTCTCGATGGTCGATGATAGGATATTACATATCTATGACTCTCAAAAGTGAATCTTTGCCCCCAGTAGCTGGTGTAAACCTCTTAAGCACCAATAACTACAACTAAACAGTAATTGTTGATCAGTCCTGCACATCCCACCCCTTTTCTCAGTACACAAAAGCTCCAGCCCTAGGATATTGCTGGGTTTTATCACTTGCTTCTACAAATGTCAGGATTTGGCCATTCCAAAACATTAACTTATTCTTCTGTAGCCATTTTTTGGTGGAACAATTTGTGTGCTGTTGTTTTGCTGCATGGCCCACTTTCTCTTGAGATTCAGTACATGGACAGATGTCCTGATATTTTCCTTTAGAATTTGCTAATATAATTCATTAATGATGGTAACCTGTCCTGGTCCAGATGCAGCAAAATAGGCCCAAACTATGATACTACCACCACCATGTTTCACAGATGGGGTAAGGTTAATATGCTGGAATGCAGTGTCCTCTCCAAACATAGCGCTTTTCATTTACATCAATTTGATCTCAAAACATTTATCTAAAAGCCTTCTGGCTATGTCTACGTGGTGTTTAGCAAACTGCAGTTCTTTTTTCTAGAGCAATGGCTTTCTCCTTGTAACCTGTCATGCTGACAACCCTTTCATTTAGTACCCCTGAGGTGGACTCATGAATGTTAACATTAGCGTGAGAGGCCTGTAGTTCCTGGGTTCTTTTGTGACCTCACAGGCTATTATGTGTCTTGCTCTTGGAGTAATTCTGGGTGATGAAGGTCTTGAATCTGCCTGACTGTAGATTGGTGGAGTCCAAACTCTTTATAAATGGTTTTGTAAACTTTTCCCAAATGATGTGCATCAACCCTTTTTCTGAGGTCCTCAGAAATCCCTCTCTGTTTTGTTGTTCAGTTGTACGTGTTGTTCAGAGCAGATTTCGATTAGATCCCTGTTCATTAAATGAAACAGCATTCACTGACACCTGTCATCCCATTGATTAAAAACACATGACTCTAATTTCATGTCAAATTGACTGCTAAGCCTAGAGGTTCTCATACTTTCTCCACTTAGTTAAGCATTCAGTAGTTAGAATTGTCAGTGATGTGGCTTTCCCTTCAGCTCCAGTTCCCTTTAATTCACAAGGATATCCACTGATAGTCACTGATGCATTTTCATTTTCTATGCAAATGTTAACTTTCCTGTATCTGTCCTTTATCCTGCAGGCAGAAACTGAACCTGTTCATCCTGAAGGCTCCTATCTGAAAAGAAGATACAAAGATGAATTACACCTACCTCGCGAATACGTCTTATAATTGGTTCCAGATCATGCAAAGTGAAAGAATGAATTTCCTCCTCATCCCTGCTGTTCTCCTCACTACCATGACTCTGATGATAAACCCATTAATCCTCTTCTGCATCTTCTGCAGTCCATCTCTCCGACAGGAAACGCGTTACCTCCTCCTGGCCAATACACTGCTATCGGACGTCCTCTTCCTCAGCTTCAACCTCGCCAACATCTCCTGTAATGCGCTGGACATGAAAATTCCCTACATATTCTGTGAGTTCTTAATGGTTGCCACTGTGACTACATACTGTTCCTCAGTGTTAACTGTCACGCTGATGGTCACTGATACGTTTTTGGCTGTGCGTTGGCCACTGCGCTACAATGAAATCCTGCCCCCGACACGTGTAAAGAAGATAGTCGGAGTTGTGTGGGCCCTAGCTATGATGTATCCTCTCTCACTGCTGGTGATGATGGCGGTGGATAATCAGGGCAACCCAGAGAACCTGAGTGTGTGTCTCGTGCTGATCATTCTAGGATTACAAAAAAAATACAGCCTGCATATCTACTTCAGCGTGTGGGCGATTTTCTGCACCGTGCTGGTCCTCTATTGCTACATCCGTCTCTATATGGTCACCAGGAGCTCTGGGATATGGCGCAGTCGCTACTCACGAGCCCGGGTGACGCTGCTAGCACACTCTCTGATGTTGCTAATATACTTCGCACCCGGTTTGGTGTTTACAGTGGAGCTTGCACAGTTTGAGCGGTTAGAAGTTGAGCATCAGCACCTTGCTGTGTGGATCAATACAGTGAATCTGGCTGTGCTGATGGTTGTGCCACGGGCTTGTGCTCCATACCTGTATGGCTTGCGTTACCGGGAGGTTTATGAGACAGTTCGGCTGATGCTGTGGAAAAGATGGTTCAGCCAGAACCCCAGCAGTTCACCAACACCACCAGACCATTAAAGACAATAATAACACAAAAAACATGAACATGAATGGAATCTACTGGTATACAAAACAATGCAGTGGGATTCTTGCCTCACTAATTTCTACTGTTATTTAAAGAAAACTAGCCAAAAATGATCATGTGGCATTGAAAACCAGGTAGCGTTATCTGTGACTGCTTGTGGTTAGTACCAAACCATTTGCCTAAAAGCTATACACCAGGGGTGTCCAATCTTATCCAGAAAGGGCCGGTGTGGGTGCAGGTTTTCATTCCAACCGAGCAGAAGCCACACATGAGTCTACTGAAAGCCAAGATCAGTTGATTAGCCAGTTGGAATCAGGGGTAGCTTCTGCTTGGCTGGAATGAAAACCTGCACCCACACCGGCCCTTTCTGGATAAGATTGGACACCCCTGGTGTATAGCTTTCAATAATTAGCATTTTTAAGGAATGTGCCTCTTTATTTTTACCCCCATGGTAGAACTTCTCTTTTATATTTTTGTTAAGAAATGCTGCTCTCAAGTCTAAAGACTGTCATGTGCTATTCCGGACCTCATGTACTAAATGTACTTGTAATGATTTATAAAACCCTCTGTCTGGGTGGATGGCTTTCCTTTTGAGTCTGATTCCTTTCAAGGTTTCTTCCTCATGTTGTCTAAAGTTGTTTTTTCATACCTCTGGCTTGCTCATTAGGGATCGAAATCTATATCGGGATTTCTGTAAAGCTGCTTTGTGACAATCTGTTACAATTGTTAAAATGCTAGAGAAATAAAAAATTTCATTTAGGAAATTTGAAACAGTATAAGAATTTTTTTTTTTTAAATAAACTGATTACTTTTGGCTCTAATGGGGCCACAGGAAAATGTCCTTAGCAGACACAAAAATGCTTCTCTGAGTGTTTCAGCAGCATGTTGCCGATCATGAGGGGGGGAAAATGAATAAAAACAGAACATGACTACAAAGATAAACATTGAACTGACGCTAGATGTTGTCTGATGCTATTCATAGTCATACATTCACCTTTATCTGCTCATTTTTTTCTTTATTTTTTATCAGGAATGTTTAATTTTTACTTTAAGTTTTACTCTTCCTTTTTAATAATATGGATTTCAAAAATCTTTGCAGTAAATCTCATTGATATTTTATTAATTCCACGTCCAACAAAGCTGTATTTTAAAAAAAATTTCTCAATTACTTTTTTCTAATAAAGACTTGTCAACATCCTTTAGTTTATGTACAGAAGTAGATTAAGTTATACAACAGGCCTAGTTATGGCTAAGCTATCTTTTTTTATATCTCTGTGTAGTGAGAGAGTGCACTCTGCTCCATTTACCTGCAAAGTGATGTTTACCCTCATCTCCACCTCCATGGAAACATGACCAAAACCGTTCGATATCACCTAGCTCACACGCTTACCTGTCATTCTGCAGCGAGGAGAAGTGCGACCTGCCAGCGCTGAACACTTGCTTACGCAGATTTAAGTAGTAATGGAGGCTCTTCTGCAGGGGCGAACAGAGAGGCTCTTCATGGCTGCGGAAGATTTCATACTGTCTCTTTTGTGTACATTTGGTGACTGGTACAACAGCTCGGGGCAGGCGGAGCGCCTCGGAAGACAGTTTGCCCTGACTAACACCTCTCGTACGGCAATGGAGTTGTTTGTTCAAGAGTGGCAGGTTTTTCTCCCTCCTCTGCATATGAGGGTTTTCCAGATCTGCCCCATCCTAGGATTTCTGGCTGTATTTTTAACCACACCAATCATCCTGGCCCGGATCCTTTCCCGAGCTCACTTGCGGCAGCAGACACGCTACCTTCTCCTGGCCAATGCCTTGCTTAGTGACCTTCTCTTTGTGGCTCTCTACATGCTAACTACCTGTTTGAATGCAGCTACTGTGCTGATGTCAGACTTGGCCTGTGCTGCCATGCTGTTCCTAATGGGCATCTTTTACAGCGGTGGGATCTTCAGTGCCACTGCCATAGTACTGGACACTTCCTTGGCTATTTTAGCACCATTACGCTATGCTATGCTGTGGCCGATCTCCAGAACCTATGCAGCTATCGTTACTATCTGGGCCATTTCTATCTTCTTCCCCGCTGCATCTGTGGGTCTCTTCCTGTGGTACCACACAATGAGCCCCTGCGCCCAACACATCTGCTCTCTGCCTCTGGTGCTAGTTCTAACTGTTAGCCACTCAAAGCCCCTCCAGGTGTGCATGTTGCTAACTGTTACTGCTGTACTAATCACCCTGCTGCTGGTGGTCTCTGGTTATGTGGTGCTGTACTGTCATACCAGCAAGTCCGGAGTGTGGAGAGGAGAGCAGTCATCACGGGCTAAGGGAACGTTTCTTGTTCACTATCTCCACCTGTTCCTGTCTGTGTGTCCCATGCTGCTGCTGATCATTGAGTTGCTGCTGTACAGCTACAGCAGTGAACTACATCCTAGTGTAGGCCTTTGGGTCTCGCTGGTGCTCTGCAACATCCTGCTGGTTTTGCCCAAAGCCCTGGCACCCTACCTGTATGGGCTCAGGTACAGGGACCTGCGTGGGGCTCTGCTGGATTTCTTTAGGCTGAATAGACCAAGGGCCATCACACCTGTGATGTGACTGCTAAAACATTTCTAAAACAATTTTTTATGAAGATTGTGTAAAGGAGTTCATTTAAGTTTCCTTAGATTTAACCTTCTAAAGATTTCAGCTGCTGCTAAAAGTTGTATTTTATGCCTTTTAATGCCTTTTAATTTAATACATGATTCTGGACAAAGTTAAACATTAATATTAAACTGATTAACATTCTTATCCTGGGAACATGCACATATTTATAAAATGCTCCATTTAACACCCTTAGTACTGTTTGACTTATATTATATGCAATGGATATAAAGATATACGTCTACACGACGCTGTTAAAATGGCAGGTTTTTATGCTGGAAAATAAATGAAACCAATATCAGAAGTTTTCACGACTTTATTGTAAAAAATGTAAAGTGTACAAATAAAACAAAATAAAAAATAACCCCAGCCTGAAACAGATTTAGGGGGAGGCGAGACCTTCTGATTTTATTCCATGACTCATTCTTTTTGGGTAGGGGTCTTTTAGAAAGGCATGGTGATAATCTAGATCCATTAAATTGTAAGGGTATCTCCTGTGCACAGCCTGCTTCAGTCAGCACACAGGTTTTTAGCTGGATTCAGGTCTGGGCTCTGGCTAGAGTGTTCAGAAACATGGATCAAGTTGGATAAGCCATTCCTTTGTTGATGTGGATGTATATGCTTTAGTTTGTTGTCATGCTGAAAAATTCCTAAATCTAAAATTCCTATTTATTTCCAGCTTACCTGCAGACACCTGAAGCATTCAATTGACTAGTACTGTAATGTTTATGTGGTGAGGTTTTACTCGAGTAATCGGAACACATGTACATTTATTTTACTTTTAAAGCTATGCCATGGTGATGCAAGTCTCTTCAATAACAAACATGAACTGAATAGTCAGTTATTTGCATAACATTTTGATGCCAACAGATGACTGTGGGGAAGGGAATACAAGGTAAGACATTTCCATGAGGAAAACCGGTTCAGCATTCAGAACAAAGTATCTGTACATAATCATTATTATAAACATGACTGAAATGTAAATGTACATATTGAAATCTTTGTGTGTGTGTGTGTGTGTGTGTTTAATTCCAGTGTGTGGTGTCTTGTGGATTAAATGTGAGCACTGTCCAATAATATTATTATTATTATTATTATTATTCAATTAATTTGTATTGCGCCTTTTACAATGGACATTGTCTCAAAGCAGCTTTACAAAAGAAGAGAAACAGAGAAAGGAGAGAGAAAAAATAAATAAATAAATAAATTATTAAATTTAGTGTATGATTGCACTATTTTATCCCTATTTTGTCCCATATAAAATAATATTTTATAATATTATTATTCTTTTTATTAATTTTTTTAATTATTATTATTGTTGTTATTATTGTTATTATTATACTTTAGGGCTTCATCAGTGATGGTGCTGTGGAGTTTCTTTATCTCCAGGAGATGGCATGTGTTTTTTCGAGATTCCTGTCTATCGGCAGTACACACATGATAGGATCTCTTAGTACTGGTTGCTTTAATGTCAGCAGCTGGTTTCTGGTAGCTTTGCTCCTGTATTCTAACAGAGATCTTGCTTGAGATGAAGATAAAGACTTAGTTGATCTGTTGTAGTAGCCATTTTTGCTTTTAGTAGTGGATGACCTTTGACAAAAGCTGTTGGTCGGTGTTGGGTAAAGTTGTACACAGATGCACGGAGACTCATCAGAAGCTGTGTTGGGGATTTGAAATTGTCAATGGAGCTGTTGTGATACTCAAAATGACTCTATACTGAGGGCCATTATCTGATATAACAGTCTCTGGAATACCATGCCTTGAAACCTTGATGCAGGTTTTGTATCACAGCAGCAGACCTTTGTTCTGTAACGTTTGTCCAGCTCAAAATGGTGGGGATGTGGTAGCTCAGTGGTTAAGGTGTTGGACTGGAAGGATGTGAGATTGAAAAGTCCACCAAGCTGCCCCTGCTGGGCCTCTGAGCAAGTCCCTTAACCCTCAATTGCACAGTTGTAAAAAAAAAAAATTGATAAAAATTGTAAGTTGCTCTGCATAAGGGCATCTGCTATAATAATCAACTCTCACTAGATAGTGCTCATTGTTTGAGTTCAGTCATAAGTACAGCCTAACTGGGACTTTGTGTCTGATCTGCTGTGCTGCTGGAGGGATGGAAAGTGAAGCAGATTTTGCACTTGCTTGGCAGTCTTCTTTATTTCCCAAGCCAGAACAAGCCCCCTGTTTACATTTCTCAATGTCCAGGTGACTAGCGTGTATGTGTGACAGCATTTCATGTGTATAACTTCTTTTAATACCAAAAACTGTGGGTCATTTTACATCTGATTTCTGATTAATTCCAGCTTTGATTCACACACAGATAGGCTGCTGTAGACGCTGTGCACGTCTCCATGCCTTCGCTGAGGCTCAGATCCTGATATTTCTGGACAGTGTGTCTGCAGGCGGAATGTCCTTGCCTGGCAGATGTATAATTGTGAAGTAATACTTCTAGAGCTGTAGAATTGTCTGCTGTAATCTTAGGGGAACTGATGCCAGGGACTTTTGCATGATGAACTCTAGGGGTTTGTGGTTACTTTTTATGAATTTATATTGCTGAAAATGTTTGTATCTGAACAATATTGCAAAGAGTTCTTCTATTTCTGTTTATTGAGATTTTGATTCATGCCCAAAAGGTCTTCCTTCTTGCAGCAACACTGCCCAGAGATCAAATTTTGAGGCATCGACTTATAGCCTGAGTTTTCCAGAGGATCAAAATAGGCTAATACTGGGCCTGGTTCAGATGTGAGTTTATTTTCTTGAAAGCATCGTCATGCTGACTGTCCCCAACAAACTCACTTGATTCCTTCAGCAGCTGGTGTAGCGGTGCATTTGCATCGGAGAAGCTACATGCCAATTTGGAGAGGTCTCTTTTGTCTTCAGGTGACTCCATGCCTCTCATAGCAGCAACTTTAGACGTTGGGTCTGTTTTTTGCAGTGAGAAAGTAGCTGATAGAGAGGTAGCTCACTCTACCAGTTTGAAGGGGAGGTATTAGAAACCATAGCAGCTGAAAACTATATCGAATGTTGTCAGTCGTGATGATTCATGAGTGATCATAATAGCCCAATACCCTGATCTAGTATCCAAAACACTGAGGTAGTTGTCTCCAGCTAGCTTGGATGTTATATTTTTGAGTGTAGGTAATGAGTAATGAGGTTACTTGATGGCTTTGTTAAGGTTTCTCAGGCCTAAACACATCGTTAATTTCATTGTTCATGTCTTTTCAGCCACCAACATAGTGTTAACCCATTTAGTTGGCTTTGTAGCCTTGATGATGTTATCTTCCCTCTCCATGCTCTCAAGATGTTTTTGACACGTCTGCATAGTGCTAGAGGAATGCACCATGGCAGGTGAACTACTGGGGTTGCATGTGGGTTTAAATGTATGGTATGCTCACCAACTTGATGTCTCCATGACTCCATGACCAACAGAATAGGTGTGATGAGGCCAAAATCTATGCAGCCTTTAAGACCTATAAATGGAGGTTCATTTGTTTCGGATGTGTTTTTCCCTTTTACAGCTAGGCATTCACCACCATAAAAAAAACGGTAAGATGTCAGCTATAGAAGGCATTGGGGGCTCAATCTGTTGTCCAACTTGAACTCGATCTCAGCATGTTTTGGGCTATGTTAACAAAAGTCTGCTCTACATCTGACATCTGCCTATCATGTGACACTGATCTGTGATTTCTTCACTTGCATGCTTCCCTTTCTCACAGAAGGAGCAGCACATTTGGCATCATGGGTGTTGGAACTCCAGCGCCATCCGTTCTTGTCTTTGTAGTTCTTTTACTGTCACTATGTAATGCTTATCTGTTTTGTAATATTTTACTCTTATAATCAGGATTCTGTGCTTGAAACATGTACATTTATTTGACTTTTATAGCTATGCAGTGGTGGTGCAGGTCTCTTCAGTAGTCAGTTATTTGCATGATATTTTGGCACAAGGTTATGACCAAATAGACCAATTATTACATAGACTTCTAATGGTTTATGACCGACATTAGAATACTACAAGTATATTTAGCTATTCATGAATCCTGCTGTTCTTCTGGTGATGTACTTTTTTCCACCAAACATGTCTTATGTGAGATTGTGGTCACATTCAGAGAGTAGTCAGATATTCCTGTAGCTTCTTATGTTACCATTAATCTCTTGCCAGTCTTTCTGGTAAGTTTCTATCATGCATTATAGAGGGACTTCCTGTTGTTGGTGATGTTAATATGCTGCTCCGTTTACTCTATTTGTTGATGATGACCTGTACAGTATGTTTTGTTTTGAAAATTTGTTTATATCCATCTCCTGAGTGATACCTTTATGCAGTTGGATAAGACTAAAATGATATTAAGAAAATCCTTCAGAAACAGCTAATCTTTTGTTGGACTTAATCAAAATAAAAACTTCATGCTCTCTCCATGAGTTCTCCTTCCAGCTGTTACCCTGGGCACTGGGAAGCCATATACACAGATCAGGCATAATATTATGAACACTGAAAGATGAAGTGAATAACACTGATTATCTCCTCATCATGGCACCTGTTAGTGGGTGGGATATATTAGGCAGCAAGTGAACATTTTGTCCTCAAAGTTGATGCGTTAGAAGCAGGAAAAAATGGGCAAGTGTAAGGATTTGAGAAGGGCCAAATTGTGATGGCTAGACTACTGGATCAGAGCATCTCCAAAACTGCAGCTCTTGTGGGGTGTTCCCGGTCTGCAGTGGTCAGTATCTATCAAAAGTGGTCCAAGGAAGGAACAGTGGTGAACCGGCAACAGGGTCATGGATGGCCAAAGCTCACTGATGCATGTGGGGAGCGAAGGCTGGTCCGTGTGATCCTAATTCAACAGATGAGCTACTGTTGCTCAAATTTCTGAAGAAATTAATGCTGGTTCTGATAGAAAGGTGTCAGAATACACAGTGCATCGCAGTTTGTTGCATATGGGGCTGACCCTGTGAACCACCAAAAGCACCAACAATTGGCACATGAGCATCAGAACTGGACCATGGAGCAATGGAAAAAGGTGGCCTGGTCTGATGAATCACATTTTCTTTACATCACATGGATGGCCGGGTGTGTATGTGTCGCTTACCTGGGGAACACATGGTACCAGGATGCACTATGGGAAGAAGGCAAGCTGGCGGAGGCAGTGTCATGCTTTGGGCAATGTTCTTCTAGGAAACCTTGAGTTCTGCCATCCAGAAGGGTGTGACTTCAAGGATCTGCTGCTAAACTCTTGGTGCCAGATACCACAACACACTTTCAGGGATGTAGTGGAGTCCATGCCTTGACAGGCCAGGGCTGTTTTGGCAGCAAAAGGGGGACCATGGATAATGTTATGCTTGAACTAGAGACTTTAATGAAATGATTGCACACACTGGCACGTATTGCACATTTCCTGTCACACAACAATTCAGTATATATGTGTATATATATATATATATATATATATATATATATATATATATATATAAATATATATATACACTATATTGCCAAAAGTATTCATTCACCTGCCTTGACTCGCATATGAACTTAAGTGACATCCCATTCCTAATCCATAGGGTTCAATATGACGTCGGTCCACCCTTTGCAGCTATAACAGCTTCAACTCTTCTGGGAAGGCTGTCCACAAGGTTTAGGAGTGTGTTTATGGGAATTTTTGACCATTCTTCCAGAAGCGCATTTGTGAGGTCACACACTGATGTTGGACGAGAAGGTCTGGCTCTCAGTCTCCGCTCTAATTCATCCCAAAGGTGTTCTATTGGGTTGAGGTCAGGACTCTGTGCAGGCCAGTCAAGTTCATCCACACCAGACTCTGTCATCCATGTCTTTATGGACCTTGCTTTGTGCACTGGTGCACAGTCATGTTGGAAGAGGAAGGGGCCAGCTCCAAACTGTTCCCACAAAGTTGGGAGCATGGAATTGTCCAAAATGTCTTGGTATGCTGAAGCATTCAGAGTTCCTTTCACTGGAACTAAGGGGCCAAGCCCAGCTCCTGAAAAACAACCCCACACCATAATCCCCCCTCCACCAAACTTTACACTTGGCACAATGCAGTCAGACAAGTACCGTTCTCCTGGCAACCGCCAAACCCAGACTCGTCCATCAGATTGCCAGATGGAGAAGCGCGATTCGTCACTCCAGAGAACGCGTCTCCACTGCTCTAGAGTCCAGTGGCGGCGTGCTTTACACCACTGCATCCGACGCTTTGCATTGCACTTGGTGATGTATGGCTTGGATGCAGCTGCTCGGCCATGGAAACCCATTCCATGAAGCTCTCTGCGCACTGTTCTTGAGCTAATATGAAGGCCACATGAAGTTTGGAGGTCTGTAGCGATTGACTCTGCAGAAAGTTGGTGACCTCTTCACACTATGCGCCTCAGCATCCGCTGACCCCGCTCCGTCAGTTTACGTGGCCTACCACTTCGTGGCTGAGTTGCTGTCGTTCCCAAACACTTCCACGTTCTTATAATACAGCTGACAGTTGACTGTGGAATATTTAGGAGCGAGGAAATTTCACGACTGGATTTGTTGCACAGGTGGCATCCTATCACAGTTCCACGCTGGAATTCACTGAGCTCCTGAGAGCGACCCATTCTTTCACAAATGTTTGTAAAAGCAGTCTGCATGCCTAGGTGCTTGATTTTATACACCTGTGGCCATGGAAGTGATTGGAACACCTGATTCTGATTATTTGGATGGGTGAGCGAATACTTTTGGCAATATAGTGTGTATATATATATATATATATATATATATATATATATATATATATATATATATATATATATATATAAATATAAATATAAATATAAATATATACATACATATATATATATATATATATATATATATATATATATATATATATTAAATAACCAACAGAGGGCGATATGACAGGTAAACTTACACTTGCAGTGAGGTGAATTCCAGTGTTAATGTTTAACATATGCAGGTGTAGAAAGATAAATCTATCACTGTCAAAAACTACTGATGAGAAACTCTCACTTTCACATTAACTAGCCATCAAATCATATTTAGTCAGATGCATGTAATTTACCTTAACCTTAGTTAGTTAGTGAGTCAGTTAGTTAGTTGTTTATGGTCATTGTGTGTACACAGTAGTACAAAACTGTGGAAAGGAATGGGGTTAGCATGTCTTAAAACGCCTAATAACAATGAAAAACAATGAGTTACTAAATAGTTAATAATACCTCTAGTATAAAAGTTGAAAAAGACATTTGGTGTACAGTTGTTATTTGTTTGTTTTTTTAACTAAAGTCCTGCTACAGAATTAACAGCTGGGACACAAGATGGCAGCAGAAACACACCATCTTTTTTCCCTTGAACGTTTTATTCAGGCAAATTATTAAGTAAAATACTGTAAGTGTTTTCAGTGTTTCGGAGAGCAATTGTGATTCTGATAATTAGTTGTATTATTATTATTATTATTATTATTATTATTATTATTATTATTATTGTATATTCTGTCTGGGTTAATATCAGTATATTAAGGTTTTGCTAATCAACAGCCTACAGTATGATGTCATAAATTTCATCCTTCATTGGCATCTTCCCAGTGTTTCATGTAAACAGTAATCTAATCATATCAAATATATAGATAATAAATATAAAATATATTTATTTATAGTGTCACTGTTCTCTGAACTAGATTTTTAAGCAGTTGCACTATTTAAGAATAATCAACTGCTATCACTTGTATGGAAATGCGTCTAATCTGCTCGGTAATTAAACATGAATAATTTAGCTAGTTAATTAATTAATTAAAAAACATTTTAACAGTATCAGCGAAATCACACGCTGTTATGATGCAAATGTTATTCAACCTACAATTTAGGACCGTGGATTAGGTTTACATGAGAAGAAAGGTCAGGAATAAAAATAATCTGTAATGCCTCATATTAATAAATATGAAGGTAAATGATTGTATTGCCCACAATCTAGCCAAATCGCCTGCTCAATCTTATACACACACACACACATGAAGCCTGATTTATCTGAAAACATGTACAGGAAGCTGTATATCCTGACTCTCAGAAAGTTTCTCCATCCCGCTTGTTTTGCTACTGCGACACTACATGAACAAAACCCAAACCACACACGCGGTGAATGTTTTTATTGTAAATCGATCACGCTTTTAGTGTTTTTTTTGTGGGGGATGAGGGATGTTAATCATAAACCCTGACGAAATAATCCGCACTTATTGCAACACATGAGTCAACAATAAGTTTAAGTTAGCACGAGCTGGTCGGGGAGAGGAGGCTGTCCCTGTTTTGTTTGCAAACAAAGTCAGTCACATTGCCGACAAGAATTGTGGGTAATGTTGTTCTTGCGCCTCATTCAGCACGCTTAGCTGGTGCTTTGTAAAAACTACATTTCCCAGTTTCGCAGCGGCCAACAGCTGACCGTTGAGAGATTTGTCATAAAAACTCCGTGCGTTATTGACCTCAACAGACTCCTTTGTGTCAGAGCCGGTGGAAGATATGACGCGGGAAGTTTGGGACCGATATATATTTCGTACTTTTCCGCCAAATTAAACGAACTAGTTAGGCTTGAACACTCAGTTATGTTTCTCCTCTCTTCTGACATATGGACACGCCGTCTTTGTTTCTTTTGTTCATATAATTGTTAACATAGGAACTTTGCCTCTTTTGTTTAAGGTAAGTCCAGCAGCTCGGTTGGGTTTTCAGTCTATCTGATGGATAGAAATACAATATTTACATGATTATGGTTTATTTTTTATTATTATTACTGTTATTATAAGCGTGGCATCTCTTTGTCGGGTTCAAGAGCGCCAGTGTTTCTCAACAGGTGACTACAACGTGTTAGGTAGAAATTGCATAATCGCATCGTTACTTAATAACATCATAATAATATAAATATTCATAGATTTAATTTAATGCTAAGTAGTATAATGGAATTTGCAGTCAATTATCTTAATATTTCGTTCTAAATTTGTATTTGTATTGCACCTGTTGGAACCTGTAGGCCTACACTACTACAGATTAAACGTGCAGCGTTCACAGATCATTAAAAGTGGGTGACATTTGGTTTTCAAGGGAAGGAGAAGTGATGCACAGTACGATTTGTGCTCATGTTTTGGTACCAACCTTCCTCTTTCTTTGGGGTGACAAGCCTTTTGTTTAGATCTGTGTTTCTTGGTCACTAGTAGAATACAACAGCCTTGAATAGTGTACAAGTCCACTGTATATATGGAGGTAATGTATTCTTCAAAAATTTTAATATGAAAACTTAACAATCCTAGTAGTGACCAAGATTATGAAAGATTCTAAAGATCTTGGTCTCTACTAGGATTAAGTTTTTACTAATTGACAGCTAGATGATTAATAAAGTAGTGGAGATAAGACCTTTCCATTTCATCTATTCATTGACTATACCACTACTTATTATGATTGCTTATATATTTCTATCAACATTAGTAATATTACTCAGCATGTTCTGAATGTTCCAAAAAAAAAAAAAAACAACCCAAGGGGACAGTTTAAAAAAAAAAAAAAAAAAGTTGTGTAATTTGCCCTCAGTTTGTTCTCTCTCTCCCTCTGAATGAAATACAGTATTATGCAATTTTTGAGCATGTGTGTTACTGTGCTGAACTGAGGTAGAGGTGTGTGTGTGTCGTTGTAGTGATGCAATAAGCTGGGTGTCCTGTTGGCTTCTCCATGAATCATACACAGTTGTAATGAGTTTAATATTAAAAAAAAAAAAAGGATCAATGTTAGTGTTTCCCAGTATTAGCAGTGTACTGAGTTTGGTGTGTTAGACACTCAGTCCCTAACACTGTGCAGCTCTCAGGTGAGTACATAAGCTTGTAATGAAATTGTTTCTTGGATTGGATGTCAGAAATTTGGTTGTATTGGCATAGTGGTTGAATATTATTTTAGCATTGACATGTACTAGTAAAGAGAAGGATAAAGATATCAGTCAGTAATTAAGAGAAGTTGTCAGGTGTAGAATATTGACTGTTTTAGCTAAGAAATTGATGTACTTTATCACTACACAGGTTTTGTCAGTGATTGATCTGTAGTAGCCTCAGACAGCAGTCATGGTTTTGATTCTGGGACGACGTGTGAACCGCGAGGATCCGGCAGTGGTCCGCGACTTGCCGGCGGTCAAGCGTAAAGTCTTTGAGATGGACCCCAAAAATGTGGACGACTCCATGGATTTCTCTTCAGGCTCGTCACACGCCGAGGGCGTGCTGCACGTCTTCGACGAGTTCCGCACAAATCGTCTGTTCACAGATGTTGTGATCGGTGTGCAGGGGCAAGAGTTTCCGTGCCATCGCGCCATGCTCTCTGCCTGCAGCGTCTACTTCAAGGCCATGTTCTGCAACGACCACCGTGAGAGCCGGCAGACCCTGGTGGAGATCAGTGGTGTCCAAGCTGAGGCCATGGAAGTCTTGTTGCAGTATATCTACACAGGCCGTGCCACAATAACCACACAAAATGTGCAGTATCTCTTTGAGACTTCCAGCCTCTTCCAGATTGGAGCCCTGAGAGACGCCTGTGCCAAATTCCTGGAGGATCAGCTGGATCCGTGTAACTGCCTTGGTATGCAGCGCTTCGCCGAGACGCATTCACTCAAGCAGCTGGCCGGCCGCTGTCGAGGCTATGCGCTGCAGTATTTTCCAGAGGTTGCACAGCATGAGGAGTTCCTGGACTTGCGCAAAGAGGAGCTGGAGGGGTATATAGCGAGCGAAGAGCTGAGTGTGAGCAGGGAAGAGGTGGTGTTTGAGGCCGTCATGAGGTGGGTCTACCACAGCGTGGAGTACCGTCGGCCAATGCTAAAGGAGCTGCTCCAGCACGTCCGGCTGCCACTACTGCACCCCAACTACTTTGTACAGACGGTGAGTAGCATCATTAATGCTGCCATAAATCAGTTCCTCCAGGATTTTGTCATTTTGAAATGAACAATACTCAAATTGTTCTCATCTACTGCAGATTTTCCACAAATTTGAGCAAAGACACATCGTGTAACATCATCTTTTTACGGTTATGATGTATTATGACCTGGTTATAATTTCCCTGCTATGGCATCCTCCTTATCTCCTGTCCTATGCTTTTTGCAACCTTTTTGCTATGTGTAGCATTCTTTTCACAATCTTCTAATACATTTTTATGCCAATGTCACTATTGTAAATACTAGCTAGAATTACTAACATCACTTTTACAGTGTAATATCGATAATGTAGTGTCTGATACAACATTCCTGTTACAATCTCGTCTCTGTGGAAGGTGGAGGGAGATCAGCTGATCCAGAACGCTCCTGAGTGTTACCAGCTACTGCACGAGGCCCGGCGCTACCACGTGCTCGGCAACGAGATGATGTCACCTCGGACCAGGCCACGCAGGTACTGTATGGATACGTAAACGCTGCGGAGAGCATGATCCATGATCACATTTACACTGGATTGTCTTATCAGACGACAATTTAAGGGTATCGGCTAAAAGAGCTGTTCTAATCTCCAACATGTAACATTCTGAATCATCATGATGAGGTAGATAATGTGCAGCAGATGTTATCGGAGTTTTGTTATTTGGAGTAGAGGCGTTCATTTGTGAAACTGTGAAGAGAGAATGTTACTGACATTGTGCGTGTGTGTGTGTGTGTGTGTGTGTGTGTGTGTGTGTGTGTGTGTGTGGGTTTTGTAATGTACTCAGAGCAGTGTGGTTATTGTGGTAAGTGACACCTACAGACACACAGGAATCTTCACAGGAACCTGTGCTACCATAGATTCTGGCAGTGATTTGAAGTTTGCATTAGTATTTGCACTGTAGTCAGGCAGATCAACTGAAGTCATTGTTTTCTTGCTCTGTGTGTGTGTGTGTGTGTGTGCCTAGCCCAGGGGCAATGTCTGCGCTCTCTCTCTCTCTCTCTCTCTCTCTCTCTCTCTCTCTCTCACACTCTCACCCTCACCCTCTTGTGAGTATGTGTGTGAGAGAGAAAGAAAGAGAGAGGGAGAGAGCTGTCTCTCTTCTCATTTGTTTACTTCCTGACATGACCTTCTCCCCACTATCTTGGGCTCTGTCAGTGCCAAGTCATTTGTAGCTCTGCTGTCTAGATCTCTTTGGTTGTTTGTCCTTGCAGCATGTCATTAACTGGTGTGTTCAACTGTTCAAAGCACCCACACACACACACACACACACATTCTTTCTGCTGAATCAAACTCAGGCCATGCATGATCAGATTAAATCATGTTATGCAGGTTGCATTGTTCAGTTCCACTCATAAACCCCATAAGGAAACATTTGTTTCTTTTGCTGTTGGATCTAGAAGTGAATTGAGAACAACTAGTTCCCTAAAGTCCAACAGACAGTAACTGTACCTGTGTGTGTGTGTGTGTGTGTGTGTGTGTGTCTTGCTGTTACCTCTCTAGACGTTTTTCCCCATTCAAACCGGATTATCCGACTTCCTATTTGTTTACTAGGAAGTGCTCTAAATGGCATCAGTTGGTTTATGCAAGAAATTCTTAGTTGATTTTATTCATTTTTATTGCTCTTTGTGTCTTTAATTTATGTGGAAGATTAGCTGCTACTCAGGTGACCGCTAATGGAGATCCTCCTAACTAAACAAATGTCTTCTGTGACTCAACATTTTCCATTAGTCTTAATGATGCACTTGGCTCACTGGTTTATAATCTGACAGTCTCTCTGTCTCTAATGCAGGTCGACAGGGTTTTCAGAGGTCATCGTGGTGGTCGGTGGCTGCGAGAGGGCAGGAGGATTTAACCTGCCCTACACAGATTGTTATGACCCTTTTATAGGCGAGTGGAAGTCGCTGGCCAAGCACCCTGAGTTCACCAAGTCGGAGTACGGCGTTTGCGCCCTGCGCAATGACATCCTCGTCTCAGGTGAGCTCGCTGTCTGTGGGTGTGTTTCCATTCGTCCGACAAGAAAATTTTAAACTGGGGCTGCAATATTATATTATTTTATCAGTGCCTAAGCGTGCTATATTTTGATGATGTTTAAGAGTGTCAATTATTTTCCATCCTAGTTTCCATAAGGAGTATTATTTTATTAGCTTTATTTTAACATATTTTTTACTGAGTTTTTGGGGTAGTAACCTGCCATGATAATCAGCCTTGTGTACTGTTTTGATACAATAGTGCAGAGGTAGTGCTGCTGACTCACAGCTCCCCCATGTTCGATCCTGAGGTCAGGTTACTGTCCCTCTGTTCCATCCAGGATGTATTTACACCTCACACCCAGTCTTCCTGGGATAGAGATCAAAACTGCATCCGAATCTGTACCCTGAATGTGAGAAAGCTGAGCGATGGCCTTGTTATTCAGTATATCATGTATTTCTTTGACAGACAGCATTTTATGTGTCTGTTAATGCTGTTTAGATGCAAATTTAAGATCTGAGTAAAAGCAGGTGGACAATAGGAGTTCTGCACGAAGGGTCAGGTATTCTCTGTTTGTTCACTGCAACATGGGTAAATTTCTATTATGGCTATAACAAAAGAAAAGTCACCACCAGGTCTAATGCGGTGTGGCCGAGTCACAGTTTGAGCAGATTTGCTTTAACTTCCTTAACTAACAGTCAATTACATTTTAAACTGTAGCAGTCTAATGAATCACTATGCCTTTAGAACATCTCTATGAATATTCAGAGATTTCATCTTTATTCCATCTCTGGGAGGCTGTGTGTTTCCTCCGCATTGAAATGAGACGTCAGTAAGGAAGCACCTCTACCAAACTTAACATCAACCACTTCAAACGATTTTATTTATAGGCAGAAACTGCAACTATTTGACTTTATGTTCCTTCATTCAGCAGTGGCAGCACAGAACAGCCGTGCAAAGCTTTTCATCATATCTGTTATCAAATTCAGCCATCAAAACACACAGCTCTGCTCACGAGTTTAGCTCACCAACGTTTTTTCAGAAGCGCTACATTTGCAGAGGGATCTTTTCTCTGACAGGTTTCTATTTTCATACTGTTGACACAGAGGATTTTCAGGCACGTGCAGAACCAGTTTCTGGAAAAAAGGAAACCACATCTGTTTCTGTGAGATCAGGAAAGAGCTCCCTGGGAGTATTCCCTCATGGCAAGACCCATAGACTTATTGGTGTAGATGCAGGCTGGAGTTAACTCTGATTGGCTGTTCACGGGGTCAGTGGAGTTTGGAGTGGGGTTGGGGACGGATGGCCGATTCGAGTTCCAGGCCTCCTCCAGCACCATTCCAAGTTTCCTCTGTGAAAGTGTTTGGCTGCACATTTTGGAGAGGATGGAGCAAATGACATCATGCCTGCCATCCAGAGGTCAGGATTAAGTAAAATATAGCATTGTCCAGGAATGAGTAAAAATGTTGACCACGCATGGATTTGCATATGTTTTGTGCAAGTTTATTCTTAGTGATATTTCTGTGTTGCCATGTAGAAACACAGTGCGTTCATTATCAGTTCAGATGCTATAAAGATCAGTGCTGGCTACTTCATTTAACTGAAATAAATGTTTGAGCTCTGACTCACGGATTGATTGCCTCTGATATTTTTACCTGATTCATCTAGAAATATGAGGAAATCATTCCTCCTGGCATGATCAGGTTTAGATTTTCATTTCTCCAGAACACACAATTTCTGTGGAGCTTAACTAGTTACACCAGTGTGATTGTTGAGGTGTGCAGGAAAAACATGTTCCCTGAAATTCACTGAAATGCTAAAGAAATAAGGCTTAAAATGTTGGATAAAAAAATGTAGTGAACTCCTGTTTACAGTGTGTAAACCAAACCCAGTGTGCTCGTGCCTTCCAAGAACAGAGTTTCGGTGAATTCTGTCCCTCCTCCTGCTTTAGTGAAGTGCCTCGGGCACAGAAAAAAAAAACCCCAGTAAACCAAGTCAGGAGGTCAGCGTTTCCTTTATTACATATTTACAGTCATCTCTAACCAAAAATAAATGAATGCAGAATACATTGTTTACAATAAAAAGATGTTATTAGCATCATATTTTATATTTGTATAATTATTATTATTATTATTATTGTTATTAATAGTAGTAGTAATAGTAGTATTATTATAAATAATAATTTCATTTATTTGTTGGTTTGTTTTTAATATTATTTGGCAGCACAAACCCATACATGACGTTGACCTTATTACCACAGTGTGTCGCGTCACTACTGCATTCAGTAACTAAGAGCTTTATCAGCATAAATTGGTGAAGAATAATGTAATCTTGTTGTAGATAATGTAGTTTATGTAAAGTCTGATTCACACCAAGCACATAAAAGATACACTGCCATTTCAGTCCACAGCAACTCACACAAAACTTGATGCTATCTGGCTAGCTGTGGATTTTTTTTTGTTTGCTCTCGTCTGTGATGATTACATGGCCCAAAAGCATTTGCTGGTAATGATACTCATTTCACCAACCATCAAAAATACACACATGCTATTTATGCCACTGTCCTATGGTCTTTTGTTGTGTGTGTGTGTGTGTGTGTGTGTGTGTGTGTGTGTGTGTGTGTTAGTAAACTGTGTTGTAATTACAGGTGAGCCAACTTCTGCTAGTAAGTTTCTGCTAGGCTTTGCTCATATATGCGCTTACTTTTTCGTATTTCTTGAACGGAAAACTGGCATAGATCAGGTCTTCTGGTTATTGGTTTATGGAACGTCTTCTGTAAACCTAAATAATAAATATAACAAATATTGATCTATTAGTTTTACATAAGCTTAGCTGCATGCCTGGTGGTTACTTTAATTCTCTATATATGTTTACATTTACGGCACTTTGCAGATACAGAGCGAAGTATAAAAGCATCCATCAATGAAGCTGGTTTGCTCGATGAGGTCAAAAACTCACAGAAGTCTAAAACTTTGTTGTGAAGAAATATATCACACGATTTAGAGAATCAACTATGCTATACAATACAATACAACACAACAATTCCAATAATACGAAGCACAAAATTCAGAATGCTACCTTATAGAAGAGAATAAATTCAAGATAAAGAACTTTAAAGCAATACATACAGAAATATTTGGACAGTCAATCTATTTTATAGTTTTCCACAGTGGATTTTAAGGTGTGAGGAATTAGACCGTTAAAAGTAATTGGACAAACGAACATCATTATAATTCGAAGGATTATTATTTAGATGTGCAATATTTTTGTTTAACACCTTGAATTAAATCTTGATTGCGTCATTCCAAATCCGGTGTACAGAAGTAAAGTTTAGGAAGATTGTATCATCGTCCAAATGCGTATGGACCAGTCTGTATGTGCACACCTTTTACCTTAGACAAGTGACGTCTGAAAAGACGTCATACAGAAAATGACTATAGAAAATGTTGCACGTTTTTTACCCAACCCCATCCCTGAAGAATACACATTATATTCTGCAGCAGGTTTGGCTGGTTTGAATGATCTCTTTCTCTAAAATTTCTCTCTAACGTCGGTTTAGTGTGTTAAATAAAGTAATCTCACAGTAGGCAGCAATTACATGAACAATACAGAATAGTGGGGAATGCATTAAAATGAAACGTGTATTAAAAATATACTGTAATATTCTGTGGTCAACGTGGAATAAAATGCATTAGGCTGTAATAGGAAAATAATAAAGTTCAGAGTGATAACAGTAAGAGGACGCTTCACATCAGTTGAGCAACACTGCACACAACTCGAGCTCAGTCAGATCGATCGAGGTACTCGCATTAAGGCTTTCGGATCCATTTGAGCCATCGGTCTGATTACTAACAGATTATTTGGTGTCTGTGTTTTAGAGTCATTGCAGGAGACTAAAACCTCCTGGCGTTTCACCTCATGACCTTAAATGTTCGACACAAAGGAATTTCTCAACGCGTCACAATGATGATTGACAGGCTGGTGCTGATCTTCCTGTGTGTATTCTAGCTATGTTTTAAGGCCAGACAGCTACTCGGTAGTGACATGAAAAGCTTCTGTTAGAGTGTGTTTTGTAAAGGTCCTGAGACGGTAATGCAGTGTGTCTGTGTGGTCTTTTGTGTTGATCCTGCCGTCTGATGTAACAGACACTCACTCTGTCCTTACTGTCCATTTTTGGGAATTATCTGTGACAGGTGTCCATGATCTGAAAGCCCTGGATATAGTCGTCCAATCAGGTCAAAGCGAGTGCATCCGCTCGAGTTACAGATAATAATCTAACTGTGGGAGTCTCACACAGCAAATTGCAGTCAGATATTCAACTCTCGAAATGACCATTTGTGGAAAGACTGTGGGTTTTAAGCACTGTTCTTATTTTACACAATTTTTCCATTTCTTCTTTTCACTTCCTCGTTGCATATGCAATATTTCTTTGTTTTGTTTCTTTTGTTTCCTGTTCTCTGGAACTCCGATAGCAGTCATTCTATGCATGTCTGTTTTCTAGCTATCCAGGGTACATATTTGTGTACAAGAGAGCATAACAAAGAGGCATGAATGTACATATTTATAATACAGAGGAGAACGAGTGGCATGCTTGTATTTATTTATTTTTTTCTTGTTTCAGTGTCACTGGTCATACTGAGGTACTAATCAGATCAACTAACCTGTTATATAACCATCTTAATAAAATACTACACAAATGTAATGGTCTCCATTACATAAAATATTAAAATACAAAATTATTTTTTACACACCTATTGGATCTTAAACAATTTTCTGATTAAAAAAAGGGGGGGTGTAATTATATAGGTTCTGCATCTCTCTACCTCTATATGTAGAAAATATATTTATAGTGAATATAAAAAATGTATTTATTCAGGCAGCTTATTTTACAAATGAACATGTTCTGTAAAGCTGGAGCTGTTACATGAAATAGAAGTATTTGTATGTACTTGTTTACTTGAAAGATAAAGCATTAGTTATTTATTATGTGGTCAAGTGTTCAAATTTCATGTACAGTGATACTCTGGAAAAATAAATACAGACTGTGATCTGCATAGCTTATGTGTTTTCTGGAGGAAATGAAAGAGAACTGCAGTGGAAGAGAAATACAGAGAGGGGAAGTGTCAGGACATGCCTCTGTTACTGGGATTAAAGAATCACTCGCTTGGCAGGAGAGAGCCACAGTGGCAGAAAAACAGTACTGGGCATGCTCAGTCTAGAACTGCTGATTACTAAGAAGTACATGTGAATGTTTCATTAGGAATATTTGAAAGAGTGCTCGATATTCACATAGCATAATGATCTGCATGGATATTACGCAATCTCGACATGTTCCTAGAACTGCAGTCAAATCCTAACATATATACAGGAACCATCAGTGTCCTTTACTGAGGAATTTGTGATTCTTTTTTTTTTATATATATATTGCTGACCGCATCCTTTGTTGTTTTCCAGGTGGACGCATCAACAGTAGTTATGTGTGGATGTACAACTCTCAGCTGAACCTGTGGATCAGGGTGGCGTCGCTCAACAAGGGCCGCTGGAGACACAAGATGTCCGTTCTGCTAGGAAAGGTAAGAGAGGAACTAATAAAGGCTTTTCATTTAATCACAGGTCCAGAGAGACCAGATACATTTTTAAATAGAAGGCCTCAAAAAGGTTTTAAGTTCTGTAGAAGAAGAGAAAGACTCCTTGAGATATCATGTGTATTCTTAAGCTAGGATATAATTATTATCAAATTGTATTCCAGTTTATTGCCCTCCGGTATATTTCAGAAGTTGCCAGTGCATGCAGTATATCTGCTGTTAACTTTCAGTTCGCTTGAGCTGTAACTCCTCACACAGTTTGACCTGTCTGATGTGCAAGTTGCAGCTTTAAAGCCACTAGGATGTGGTGGAAAGTGGTGTTGGTCAAGGCTTGGACCACTTGAGTTCTTCCAAATCAACCTTGGCTAACCATGTCTTTATGGGTCTCGCTTTGTCCCTTAATTCTGTTTCCAACTGTGGCAAAAGTTTGGGGAAAAAGTTTTAGACTCTTCACTTATCTGTTGAACCCCTCTCATATAAACCACTCTCATTAAATATAGTTACAACTTATACACAGTGCTTAGGTGTGGAAAGAATGGGGAAAAGATGTCTTTACCATTACCACTAGTACCAGCCTGTTCTATTTTTTCATAACCGAATTAAAAACCCTTACTGGTTGGTTTGTGGTTTTGTACAGTACTATACGCATTATAGGTTGTGGTTAGATTCTATTATACTGAATAGATTTACTGTATAATTAAATGGATTTTTTTAGTGTTTGCACACAAACGCAAAGAGAATATGAAAAGGTTCTGAAATGGTTAAAGAAAATGTGATCAGATGTATTGTTTAGCAACCGTTGTTAAATGCTTAGGAGCAGTTGTTGCAATCCACCGCCTCTATGCCAGGACTCAAAACTTAGCTTATCTCATATGTTTGTCATTGTTCTTACAATTGTTTCTTAATTATTTCTGCTTTCACTCTGCTCTCTCGTTTTATCATAAGTGTTGCCAGAATGTAGCGTAAGTCTTTTGACAGCCATATACCCAACAGCTATTTTGAAATTTTAGTTCCTGGAAAGAGGCTGCTTTTGTTTTTTCCATAGATTTTTGTATCCAGCACTGACTCTAACACTGGCACACTTCTCCTGCAGTTTGAACTCATCTCCAAGTTCATACATCAGAAAAAGCAGTGTGTTTTTCGTGTAAAGGCTGTAAAACATGATGTGTAGCTTTGCCAGCAATGAGCATCTTGAGCTGTTAGAGGCCCCAACCAGTAAATAAAAAAAAATATGTAAGCTATTAAATTCATGGTTATGTTTGAGTTTAAAAGCAATGGACATGATGGCATTACCGGCTGCAGTGCTAGCTTTTACTATGGCAGGAATGATGTGGAGATGCAAAAGAGGAAAGAGAACTTTGGAATTGCACAGAATTCAAAGTCCATCTGAAACATCCTGTTCACAAGAAGCATGAGAGATATGAAACAAGAAACCGGTTCGAATACCACCGAAAAACCCTGTACCATGTCACCAAATAATATGCAGTCATGCGAGGTTGTATGCCGCTGCCCTGCTCATCAGATGCATGCTTGTGTGTGGATTAGCCGTGCTAAATCGCTCCAGGTCTGAATGAGTGTGTGTGCGCACTTTGATGGCTGTCCCATTCAGGGTGTCTTCCTGCCTCAAGCTGAATTCTCCTGGAATAGGCTCCACACCCCTGTTCATGATCAAATGGTTAGTGAAGATGATTAAATGGATGAATGAGATGTCCTCTGTTGATCCTGAGATGACCTTGTGGGTGACACTGTCTGTGTTTCCTGACTGGCATGTGGTGTTTCAGTGAGTGTTGAATATGTGAGGGAATAATTCCAACATATCTTGGAAAACTCGTCTTTCAGAATCTTCTTTGGTATTCGTTTTCATTTCCCTTCTACACATATAGTGTACTTTGTTTAACCTCTGACTGGTAGCGCAGGAATTTTTCATCTCACTCATTCCTCTGTTCTAAACTCCATAATGACCGTATTCTCTTTACTGTGGCTCAGTGAGCGCTGAGTATAGTGTGTACTGTGTCAAGTGTTGTACTACATTCCCCTTTAACCCCAGAGCTTCATCGTCTTTGAGCAGGACAGACATTGTGTTTCAACTATAGAATAATGGATAGTTGTCTTTTTCACCTAGAGCTCACATCATACATTATTATAATATAATCTCTATCGCTCTCTCTCTCTCTCTCTCTCTTTCTCTCTCTGTATGTATGTATGTATGTATGTGTGTGTGTGTGTGTGTATATATATAATATATAGCTCGGTCTCTTTCGCTCTTTCACTCTCAATCGATCTCTCTATAACTCTATCAATCGATCACGCTCTATCGCTCTTTCTCTCTCTCTCAATCGTTCTCTCTATCACTCTCTTTCTTTCAATCGCTCTCTTTCTCTCTCTCTCTCTCTATTGTTCTCACTCTGTCTTCCTTTCTCTCTTCCTTTAAAAAAAACTGTCATAAACAAATGTATTACTATTTTAACTTCAGATTTTTTTGTTGCAGATTCATAGCATTAGACCAGTTTGAACATGTTCATGCAAAAAAAAAAAAAACCTGAGGCAGCATAACAGTCAGGACAGTTACAAGTTTTTTTGCCTCTTAGAACTTACTGTATTTTTCTCTCTTTTACTCTGTCTCCAGTAGGAGTGTGAATCTTACTATTTCAGGCGATGTAATAGCTCCTCGATGTGTAGTGCGACATACGAGACAAAAACAGTGCACTGTTTTAACTCTTCATCCAGGGTTTCAATTAGTTCTGCATTCTGACTACATTAAACTGGGGGGTGTTGGGTGTCCAGCATGTTTCACTAAAATGCTAACAGCCTGGTATTGTGTAACTGGCTTTGTATCAATGTCTTTTTTTTTTTGGTAACAGTGTAGGGGAGCATGTCTGTGCAAATAAACGTATCCATTGCATCAGCAGGCTGTGTGTGGGGCCATGAGCCCAGAACAGATCCGTAGTGTTATCTGTTAAACTTCAGCTTCAGGCTTCGGTCAGTGTTTGCCCACAACACCCTCACATGTGTATAACATGGTTTGTGATGCCGTCTTACAGGTTTACCATAAAGCAGCACGTTTTTCAAGTCTTCCAGCTGAGCTTTTGGTGAAACCAAATTTGCAAAGTTTAGATTAGATAACAGAGAGCATGCAGCGATGTTCAGATGTCAGTAACGGATTTAACCGTTTTTCTCTTTTATTCAGTCCAGCTCTTGACTTGTAAACTGATGCTGATGCAGAGACCACTGATTATTTCCTCTATAGTCTTTTTGAATAGTTTTTTTCGTTACAGACCTAGTCTTTCTTGCTCACTTTATCTTTTTGTTTCTCTCTCTTTTCTCTCTCTGTCTTGTGTAGTCTGTAATCCATTCTCTCTCTCTCTCTCTCGCTCTCTCTCGTGTAGTCTAACTCATTCATTCTCTCTCTCTCTCCAGTGTAATCTGTAACTCATCCTGTCTCCCTCTCTCTCTCTCTCTCCAGTGTAGTCTGTAACTCATCCTGTCTCCCTCTCTCTCTCTCTCTCTCTCTCGTGTAGTCTGTAACTCATCCTGTCTCCCTCTCTCTCTCTCTCTCTCTCTCGTGTAGTCTGTAACTCATTCATTCTCTCTCTCTCTCTCTCTCTCTCTCTCTCTCTCTCTGTCTTGTGTAGTCTGTAACTCATTCTCTCTCTCTCTCTCTCTCTCTCTCTCTCTCTCTCTCTCTCTGTCTTGTGTAATCTGTAACTCATCCTGTCTCTCTCTCTCTCTCTCTCTCTCTGTCTTGTGTAGTCTGTAACTCATTCTGTCTCTGTCTCTCTCTCTCTCTCTCTCGTGTAGTCTGTAACTCATTCATTCTCTCTCTCTCTCTCTCTCTCTCTCTCTCTCGTGTAGTCTGTAACTCATTCATTCTCTCTCTCTCTCTCTCTCTCTCTCTCTCTCTCTCTCTCTCTCGTGTAGTCTGTAACTCATTCATTCTCTCTCTCTCTCTCTCTCTCTCTCTCTCTCTCTCTCTGTCTTGTGTAGTCTGTAACTCATTCTGTCTCTCTCTCTCGTGTAGTCTGTAACTCATTCATTCTCTCTCTCTCTCTCTCTCTCTCTCTCTCTGTCTTGTGTAGTCTGTAACTCATTCTGTCTCTCTCTCTCTCTCTCTCTCTCGTGTAGTCTGTAACTCATTCATTCTCTCTCTCTCTCTCTCTCTCTCTCTCTCTCTGTCTTGTGTAATCTGTAACTCATCCTGTCTCTCTCTCTCTCTCTCTCTCTCTCTCTCTCTCTGTCTTGTGTAGTCTGTAACTCATTCTGTCTCTCTCTCTCTCTCGTGTAGTCTGTAACTCATTCATTCTCTCTCTCTCTCTCTCTCTCTCTCTCTCTCTCTCTCTCTCTCTCTCTCTCTCTCTGTCTTGTGTAGTCTGTAACTCATTCTGTCTCTCTCTCTCTCCTGTGTAATCTGTAACTCATCCTGTCTCTCTCTCTCTCTCTCTCTCTCGTGTAGTCTGTAACTCATTCATTCTCTCTCTCTCTCTCTCTCTCTCTGTCTCTCTCTCTCTCTTGTGTAGTCTGTAACTCATTCTGTCTCCCTCTCTCTCTCGTGTAGTCTGTAACTAATTCTTTCTCTCTCTCTCTCGTGTAGTCTGTAACTCATTTATTCTCTCTCTCTCTCTCTCTCTCTCTCGTGTAGTCTGTAACTCATTGTCTCTCTCTCTCTCTCTCGTGTAGTCTGTAACTCATTCATTCTCTCTCTCTCTCTCTCTCTCTCTCTCGTGTAGTCTGTAACTCATTCATTCTCTCTCTCTCGTGTAGTCTGTAACTCATTCATTCTCTCTCTCTCTGTCTCTCTCTCTCTCCTGTGTAATCTGTAACTCATCCTGTCTCCCTCTCTCTCTCTCTCTCTCTCTCTCTCTTGTGTAGTCTGTAACTCATTCTGTCTCCCTCTCTCTCTCGTGTAGTCTGTAACTAATTCTTTCTCTCTCTCTCTCGTGTAGTCTGTAACTCATTTATTCTCTCTCTCTCTCTCTCTCTCGTGTAGTCTGTAACTCATTGTCTCTCTCTCTCTCTCTCGTGTAGTCTGTAACTCATTCATTCTCTCTCTCTCTCTCTCTCTCTCTCTCTCTCGTGTAGTCTGTAACTCATTCATTCTCTCTCTCTCTGTCTCTCTCTCTCTCCTGTGTAATCTGTAACTCATCCTGTCTCCCTCTCTCTCTCTCTCTCTCTCTCTCTCTCTGTCTTGTGTAGTCTGTAACTCATTCTGTCTCTCTCTCTCTCTCTCTCTCTCTCTCTCTCTCTCTCTCTCGTGTAATCTGTAACTCATCCTGTCTCCCTCTCTCTCTCTCTGTCTCTCTCTCTCTCATGTAATCTGTAACTCATCCTGTCTCCCTCTCTCTCTCTCTCTCTCTCTCTCTCTGTCTTGTGTAGTCTGTAACTCATTCTGTCTCTCTCTCTCTCTCTCTCTCTCTCTCTCGTGTAGTCTGTAACTCATCCTGTCTCCTTTTCTCTCTCTCTCTTTCTCTCTCTCAATTCAACTGAGTTTTATTGATATGAATGTTACCTGTCTCTTTATTGCCAGGGCACATAAATAAATGAAAAAAAAGTGTAAGTATGAGTTGTATCTGTGTTTATACAGCACACAGACACACACCATGGGTCTGATAGCAGTGTACTCTGGACTGGACGTTACTGCCCCAGTGCTCCAGATACTCACCTGTACTCTGTTTAATGATTTGGTTGAGTCAGTTTCGATGTTGGTGAGCAGTGCTGGTCTGAGACTGCTGTGTGTTATAGAGGATAGCAGAGCGTGATAGAGGTGATAGAGGGGACTGGTTTTAGGGTTCAGTTCTCGTGTGATCAGCCCTCTCTGTCTCATGTTCTCTCTATCTGACTCTCTGAGTGTCTATCTCTATCATTTTGATTCTCTTCTCCCTCTCTGCTTCCTGTTGGACTGGTTTTCTTTGTGATGGCCGAACGTGGACAAGCTGGCTGGTTTTTCTTTAGTTATCATTATATGCTCAATCAAATGCACAGTTAAGAGGAAAATATCAGCTGTGTGTGTGTGTGTGTGTGTGTTTTCAACAGAGCACTCAATTGTTTCTCTGCATAACTGAACACCCCCCCACACACACACGTACACACTCCAGTTTCAGGTAGCAGCTGCATAAGATGATTGTAGATAAGTTTGTTTTAAGTATAACTAAAAAATCGTTGAAATGAACACTTTCCTGTGAACAAAATCATATACATAAGACCAATTTAACAGACTCATTGCCAATTAATTCGTCAGTAATAATAATTTTATGCCTAATGTATTAGCAGATCACAACATATGCACTCACTGAACACTTTATAAGGACCTTTACACCTACTCATTCCTGCTATTATCTAATCAGCCAATCATGTGCTTAAAATTCTGCAGGTACAGGCCAAGCAGCTTCAGATCACACCAGCCATCAGAGTGGAAAAATGTAATCTCAGGCTTTTTAACCGTGACATGATTGTTAGTGCCAGAGGTGTTGGTTTAAGTAACTGCTGGTCAACTGGCATTTTCACAGACACGGGCTACAACAGCAGAAGACCCTGTCTCATGTCGGACAGCTGATTTTACAGTGGCCGTAGACTCTCCAAAACTGGCTAGTTGAAGACTGGAAAAATGTAGCCTGGTCCAGTGAATCTCGATCTCTGCAGAGGCACACAGACTGTAGAGTCAGAATATTTGTGCCAAGAGAATGAATCCATGGACCCAACCTGCCTTGTGTCCAGGCTGGTGGAGGTGGTGTGGGGAAGGTTTTCTTGGCTCACTTTGGGCCTGTTAATCAATCATCGCTTGACTGCCACAGCCTATTTGAGTATTATCTTATATTATATTACATATTATTTTATTTTATAGTGTAGTACAGTGACTTTACAGCATTTGCCAGTTGCCCTTATCCAGAGTTACTCTCATTTACACAACTGAGCAGTTGCGAGTTAAGGGCCTTGCTTACGGCCCCAACAGTGGCAACTTGGTGGTTCTGAGATATGAACCAGCTTACCACATACCTGGTCACAGTTTATCATCTCCTAATGGCTACATCCAGTATGATAATGCACCAAAATGTTACAAAGCAAAAGTCTCAAACTGGTTTCATGACCACAACAATGGCTTTAGTGTTCTTCTTCAGTGGCCTTCCCACTCGCTGGATCTGAATCCCATAGAGCACATTTGGGAGTTGATGGAACAGGAGATGACTGTGCCTGATACAATTTCATGATACAATCAGAGACCAGATCCATGCTATGGAGATTTTGAGAGCAAGGGGAGACCTACAAGAAGTTTTGGTATTGTGTTCCTAATAAAGTTTTTGGTTAGTGTAGATTTTATTGCTAGATAAATAAAGCCTAACATGTCTCCTGAAGCCAGAATACAAAAAAGCAACACTGTTGAAGCCAGCTAAAGGCATTGACTCTACATCTTCACTATAGCAGCTATAATGAGCATCCTATGATGCTGCTCTATTCATACTATATACTACATACTACACTTAAGAAGTCACAAATGCTATTTTATGTGTGTAATAACAGGTCTATTATGCTCAATTATAGAGCTATTACTTGTAGTCTTTTCCTGGCATGTCTTGTATACAGCACGTGATTTCCCATGAGGCCTTCTTGTTAGTCAACACAAATAGCACTTGTACAGAATTGTTAAAAAGTATCCAGTCCTCTTGGCCAGAATGCAACGTACATGGAAACTGGCCATTATTTTTGAGCTATGTTAGGGAGGTTCTAGGAGGACTGTGAATGCTGTGGTTTCTCAGTAATATGAGAGGCTGTTTTTGTGTTTTATTAGCTGCAAGAGAAAGACAAAAGAGAGGATGATGAGGGAACTGTTTATAAACACTGGAACACAAGTGATTACAGGAACTAACATTAGACCTGTCTATAAATGGATTAAAAAAGTATGGCAAGTTTAAAAAAAAAAAAAAAACAGTAAAATGCTATAAAACTAAGAAAACACTTGAATGTGCTGTTATAAAAAAATAATAAGTGATGATATACAGCACAGTTGGATTAACTGAAAGTTTTGCTGCCTTAATCTTAGCACCCTTGGTTCTTTAAGTGCAAAATGAAAAGGGTTTTAAGGCATAAAAACGTAATGCCTGTGTATCCATTTCTTCTACTTAATGAGTAGTGAAAAGAGTTTGGAGAAGGAGACAGCAAGTCCTCAGTGCATGTGTCGGCTTGGATGATGTTCTCATGAAGCCGGCACCAGGGCGACTAGGGCGAGGTCATCTTTGCAGCATTTTGACATTTTGGTTAAAAAGAGAGATTTACAGTTGTTCAGACGATTAGCATTCACTACACACAAATACCTGGAGGAACATCAGTGACTTGATGCTTACTAGTGTAAGAAACTTTCCTTAAGGTTATCATCTTGCCACCTTCGCCTCAGGCTTGCTCATAAATGTAGGGATAAATGTTAGAGATAAGTAATAACTTCATTTTAAACTTTAGGTTTCTATACTTCTGTAAAGCTGATACGAGACCATTTCTATTGTTTAAAGCGCTATACAGATCATTTGAATTGAATGGTGTGCTTACAGGGTTATACTGATCTGTTTCTGCTGCACTGAAAAGCACTGCTTTCTTTTCTTTCTTCATTCACTTTGTCTTTCAATTCGTTATTATTATGAACATTCACTTGGAATGCTCTGCTAAACTATCTGCAACTATTTTTCCAATAAGCCGGAGGGGGTTTGGTGTAAAACGCTAACTCATACCCCATTCATGCGCTCATGCACTCATGACTATGATCTCCAGCCTCCTGAGACTCCACTGACTCTTATCTCTAATGCATTTCATCTGTTCCTTTGTTTTCTGTACGTTCTTGCGTGCATACGCTCTGCCATCCATCAGTCTTTTACATATTAATCATGACACCATTATGACAAAAATAAATACAGTAAGTAATGTGAAAATTGACATCATTTTTTGTATTTTATTAAACCAGATCTGCTTCTGCAGTAAACCTCCAGTCATCTTGATATCCCTCTGCTTCTGGCATTCAAACACAAAGAGGAAAAATGCATAATCCTGACTGGTTAATCCTGTTTCGCACCACAGCAGTTGGTAGCCAATATAATGAGATTAAACAAAGTAAGAGATGCCTGTCTTTGGTGTTTGATGAAATATTTAAAGAATCATCACGATGAATTTGTTCAGCTCACATGGCCACCTTATCGGACCTGGATTTGATGTATTTGTGCTAGAATACCCATGAAGAGCATTTGAAACTGTCCTTAAAAAAAATTTTAGGGAGGTTGTAATCTGAAACGTGTGTGTGAGAGAGAGAGAGAGCTCTTATCAGGTGATGTACAGATAGGAGTGGAGTTCTGTGGAACTCATTTAAACACAATAGTAAGTGAGCTTGCTCTGCCATATATCAGTGAGCATGCCAGTGTGTAAATGTGAGATGACTATCTGGTTATTGAGGTTATGGCTTAAATTAGGGTTTATATCGTGGCTGCTGGTATTTTAAACAGCAGTTGCGAGATGTCACTCCTGTTTATTTTAATTATGATTATGTTCATTACTATAATTATACCACAGCATGGTTGAATTCAGATGGTGTCCATTCCTTTTCTGTAGCGCATGACTATTTAGCACTATAATATAAATGACAGGTTTGTTTCAATGTGCTCATACTAATGTAAGTTACTTTAACAGGGGCTTGTTCAGATGCTCCACATAATCTAAGCCGAGTAATTATATGGATTAAGAACATCTCGTTAACTAAGAAAGAGAAGCATTTAATCGTTTATATGGTGAAGGTGAAATCTTTTTAATGCTTATGAAAGAAATATCAGCCCGATTTTAGTCATCTCATTGAATTATTGCAGCTGTTCCCTTACCAGCCTGTTCTCTACTCTCTAAGAGACAATAAATAAATACAGCTCGTCATATCACAGAGAAACTGGAAAGTGCAGACTCGAATGCCCTGTAGACATCTGGTGGATGTTCTGTAATATTAAAAACTCTGAACAGTTAAAAAGTGTCGTTCATTAATCAAGTAAAAATTGTAATCAGTAGAGGAATGCGCTCTATAACACACTCTACAAACTACTCAAAGTTTTAGGTTTAGGTTATTTATCGTTTGTTTAATTGTACACTGATCAGGCATAACATTATGAGCACTAACGGGTGAAGTGAAAAACACTGATTATCTCCTCATCATGGCACCTGTTAGTGGGTGGGATGGCTAGACGACTGGATCAGAGCATCTCCAAAACTGCAGCTCTTGTGGGGTGTTCCCAGTCTGCAGTGGTCAGTATCTATTAAAAGTGGTCCAAGGAAGGAACAATGGTGAACCTGGCGACGGGGTCATGGACGGCCAAGGCTCTTTGATGGCCCGTGTGATCTGATCCAACAGACGAGCTACTGTTGCTCAAATTGCTGTAGAAGTTAATGCTGGTTCTGATAGAAAGGTGTCAGAATACACAGTGCATGACGACTGTTTTGGCAGCAAAAAGGGGACCAACACAATATTAGGCAGGTGGTCATAATGTTATGCCTGATCGGTGTATATTATTATTTTTGGAAATTGCAGCAGCAATTGGGGGATGCTGGAGCAACCTCAGCACCCCTGCTTCCCTTGGGTTTACGTGTAGCATAACATTAAGTAACTCCATTAACAATTATGTCAATGGTCCTCACAACGATGGTAAGATGTGTGTATGTGTGTTTGCAGGCATACGCAGTTGGAGGATATGATGGTCAAAATTGCCTCAGTAACGTGGAAGTGTACGACTCCTTCTCTAACCGCTGGACGGAGGTGGCTCCTCTGAAGGAGGCTGTGAGCTTCCCGGCTGTGGCCAGCTGTGCTGGAAGACTGTTCGTCATCGGCGGGGAACCCGACGAGAACAGCTGCACAGATAAGGTGAGCAAGTGTGTTACGGTTTAAGAGAAGTACATCTGCTTATGATGGCTCGATAACTGCTTATGCCTTTTAATAAATCCAAGCATCCGTTCCGCTTATCCTGGTCAAGGGGTCAAGGGTACACCCTGGACAAGATGCCAGTCTACTTCAGGGCACAATTGCACATGCACTCACACTCCCATTCACAGACCAATCAGCCTACAACACATGTCTTTGGTCCGGGGAAGGAAACCAAAGTACCCAAAGAAAACCCTGAAGTCCCTAATCCTGGAGGTGTGAGATTAATCGAGCTAACCATTAAGCCACCATGTCCACCTCTTTTTTTTCCAAGGTTTTTTTTTTTTAATTTTTTTTAAAAAACAATGTTAAGATTTTATTTAAAGGTTATATTAAATCTGTCTCTGGATCTGTAATGATTTGTGGTGATCTTGGGAATAACTGAACATTTGGGAACTCGAGAAGAAAGAAAGAGAGAAGGATTTAGAAGAAAACAGTGGGCATTGTAATGGATGGGTGGCTGATGGAGAAGAGCAGCTGCTCTACGCACTAATCTTGTTTGCCACTGAACTTAATGTCGTATTCAGAAAGAACCACTCATGTAGTACTCTGTACTGTAACCGGAGCTGTGCACCTCATTCTGAAACCAACGGAAATTGCCATATTGGGTCTAACACACAAACACACACACACACACACATAATGTGTCCATATTGACTTTCTCTGGTGTCAGGTGACCACTCACACAGGCAGCCCACTTGTGTGCATTGTCTCCAGGATGTTAAAGGCTCTCGCTGTGTTTCTCCTCTGCCCTCATTATTCATCAGCCATCTGCTGCAGAGAAAGTTCAAGAAGGTGATGGAGACAAGCAGGTGATGGAGAAAGATGGGAGAGATAAAGAAAAAAGAGGCAGCGCATGAAAACGGCTTTGCATTGAGCGTGGGGAGAGTGTTTACAGCATGCAAATATCAGTAATTCTTCCACAGTGTTCCAAAGTTTCCAGAACATTTCACCTTCCCTTTAAGTGCTCTATGTATGTTTATTCAAACTCAGAAGCATGTAAATCTAAGTCTCTGTGTGCTCACATTTTTGTTTAGCCTTAGATTAGAGCGCCTCTTTGTTCGCATGGATTCTCGGATTCACCATATCGGCATACTTCCTCAGTAGGAACCATAGTCGGTTTAATTTGTGTCCTAGAGTTTTCTTTGGAATTCTGGTTTTCTTAAGAAACAGATTATTGTTTGCTCAGTCATGTATCCTTTGATACAAGTGTGTTTGTACAAATAGATTGAGCACAAAGAGGCAGTGTGTAACTGACCTGTGCGTGTTGTGACTGTAAAAAGGCATCTGACGGTTATTTTAAAATGTTTGTGTGTCTCTGTTATAATATGAGCCAACATTTCCATTTGATGTTTATTATTGTGGGGTTGCACAGTAGTTTTGTGGTCAGCAGGTGTGCCTCATACCTCCAGAGTTGTGTGTTTGATTCCCTGAGTTTGCATGCTTTCCTCTGTGCTTCAGGGGTTTGATTCAGTTTCCTCCACCAGACCGAAGATGTTTTAGGCTGATTGTCATCTCTAAGTTGTCTGTAGTGTGTGAAAAGGGTTGTGTGTGTGTGTGTGTGTGTGTGTGTGTGTGTGCGCTCTGTGTGATGAGTTGGCACTCCATCCATGCCTTGTACCCCAGGATATGCTCCAGGCACCCTGTGACCCTATGTATTCAGAAAAGAAATAAATGGATTATTATTCTCCTCTATATGTGTTGTGTAAGGCTACGTAGATGTTCATCATGTGTCTGTGTGACTCCCAGGTGCAGTGTTATGACCCGGAGACAAACAGCTGGCTGCTGCGATCCAACATTCCCATTTGTAAGCGCAACATCACGGCCGTGTCTCTGAACAGCCTGGTGTACGTGTGTGGCGGACTAACCAAGTGTATCTACTGCTACGACCCGGCACAAGACTTCTGGATGCCTGTAGTCAACACCTTCAGCAGACAGGTACAAACACACAGACATATCATTAACACAGACTCTGAAACACGTGTCTAAAGATGATAATCCTGTTCATGGTTCTTTAAAAGACATGATACTTCACAAACGGACTCCAAATGTTGCAGCAATTGATCACAACAACATTATCAATGCATTAATAAAAATCTTGATTTTGTATTTCTCACTGACTGCTAGAATCAAAGAGGAAGTTGTATGGGGTGGCGTAACAGAAAAGTGTTCAGTCTATCAAGAGAGTAGTGATGTCTGTGATGGCATTACTCTCTCTCGTCAGTCAGAGCGACACTAGTCAAGTGTAGGCACATGAGACCTACTGTATGCAGGCTGTTCTCACTCCCAGTGTTCAGTCAACCTGTACCCTGTGTCAGACGCATGTCTCAGAGGAATCACATGCTCATGTTTACATGTTTATGTGAGCAATTGAGTTGTAAATAGGCATCCAAGCACTAAAGCTTCAGGAGCTCTGTAGTAATTGCATGGTTTCTTACCACATGCATTTTCAATTTAATGTAAGTTCAGCACACTGATTCAGCCCAAAAGTCTTGGCTTTGCCACTTAAACCCTGTAACCAGCCACAGTGGCCACACATTTCTAGCTATTTCTGTGGAATTGCTCTTAACAGTAGCATCATTCCAATTTTTATATCAATCATTTGAAGGTTGTGATTATTTCTAATTCTGCCATTTTGCAATGATTATCTTGAATTGATGAAAAAAGCAAAGTTTTGTTCTACTGACGCCAAAGGTAGGTAAGTTTAAGATCATACTCCGAGTTTGACACCATGTCAATCCGTAGTGTATATAAAAAAAAAAAACAAATAAAAAGGATCAACTTCCACATCATTATAATGCATTGTGTAGTACGTTGACCCATTAATCAGTGCTAACAGCCATGTTTGGCATTTAAACTGTTGGGATTGGTCACAGTGACACTTGGACTGCCACGAGAGCCCGAGGCACTAGAGTCTTGTTCTTTGCCAAAGTCATAAACTAACTAGCTAATTATGACTTATTAAGTGCAGAGCGAGAACCAATAACTAAACGTTTTTCCTAGGAATTTGTAGGTGCTGTTAGTGCAGGTTGTACTGTGAAAAATCATCCATCACATGACTCTGTATGTCCTGACCTGTGTACCCGTGTCTGTTCAGGAGTGCTGCGGCATGTCTGTGTGTAACGGGAAGATCTTCATCCTGGGTGGACGTGGTGAGAACGGTGTGGCTTCTGATAGTATCATGTGCTACGATCCTGCAACCGGCATACTGACCGGTGTCGCCGCCATGCCCCGTCCCATCTCCTGTCACGGCTGCATCACTATACACCGATTTGACGAGAAGCTGCACCGGACCTGAGAAAGACACTGACGCACACACACACACACACACACAATACTAACACAGCAGGATCTGTTAAAACACCCAGAACAACAATCTGGACTGTACACGTTAAAAAGGCTCGAGTTTGTGTGTTTTTGTTCTGCCGATCTACTGCTTTCACGTCCCTTACGACATTAACAAGTCGCTTTATTTTTACATCATTCTGTCATACACAAGTAGCCCACCTTCTCTACTTCTGTCTGATCTCGAGCTTTTCCGTCTTCCTTTATTTTATTTGATTTTATTTTATTTTATTTTATTTTATTTTATTTTGCTTATTTAAACCTGATGTGTTTTGTCTTAACACATGTTTTTTCTGTTCCAGTTTCACTCACTCTGTTGCAGTTATTTTGGTCATGTATTTTTCTCATTTTCATTACTGTAGCCACATCTGTCTCTCCCTCACCCTCTCTCTCTCTCTCTCTCTCTCTTCCTAGTAAAAGAATGTAAATCACACTTCTTTCCAGATCATTACATGCTGAGGCACTGTTTGCATTCCTATCATGCAACACGCAGCCCTATGCAGTAGTGTTTTCAGCTTCACACACAACTCTCCACAGAACAGTAGCAGCAACAGTCATATATCAGCTGCGTGGATATTTCTTCTTTTGTTTAAAGTTTATTTGTCTGATTTGTTTGTTAATTAGCGTCGTTTTATTACTATCACTTTTTCCTCTTTTTTTTAATTCAACAATTCATTTTATTTGTTATTCATTTATAATTGTATTAATACCATTTGAACTTTTTGATTATTTGTGTTTTATAATGACATTGTATTATGCAGTATGTAAAAGAAACTCCATAGTCTACAGATGAATATGTTTGACCGGTGTCAAAACGTGTGAATTTTACCCTCTTTTATTGACACTTGTATTTTTGTGCTTTCTTTTTTTTTTTACACACTTTCGTTGTGATAATATTGATTTTGAAACTTTATATAGGTTTCTTATTCTAGCTGATCGACAAAACGTTGCCGGACAGGACAGAGTGATTTGTTGGAACTGTATTTACTGTGGTCATGTGGTCAACACAGAGAGATGGACTGTTCTGAATCAGGCGGTGTATTTGCTGTGAAACTTTTCTTCTTCTTTTTTTATCTTTTTATTTAAGCGTGCCTATGTGACTATAACCATTGTGCCTTTGTGTGTGTGTCTGTACGTGTGTGTGTGTGTGTGTGTGTGTTTTAAAGAAACCCCAGTCATGCACTTAATGTCATGTTAATGTGTGTCATTGTCAGTGCTATGATGTCTTAATGTAAATACATTGTTTTCTATATGTGTGTATTTTTTATGTATTTTATTATTGGCATGTTTTATACTTCTGTTTGTACTGGACGCCATTTTCCTTGTATGTTGCCAGACCTAATTTTCAAGTGCTCAGTTTATTGATAATCAAGCAGCTTTAACTTTCCTCAAAATCAAGAGAAGTAAGGTGACACAGATCAATGGATTTCTGTAATGAAAGTGAATGATGAAATAATTCGGTCTGAAAATTAATCTTTTATAATGTCTAAAGTGAAAATAGTCATTACCAAAGCATCAGGTTTGGTTTATCCAGAGTAATCCCATTACATTCGTTGTCCTTCTTGGCACATGCTTTTGCTCCAACTTTGCGCTTAGCTCTATGTGTGTGTGTGTGTGTGTGTGTGTGTGTGTGTGTGTGTGTGTGTGTGTGTGTGTGTGTGTGTGTGTGTGTGTGTGTGTGAACTGAACCGAGTCATTAGGTGAAACCGAGTCATTGAGTGAATTGAATAGACGTCTGTGTTACGAAATATACAAGAATTTGCCTAATCGCTAGTTTTATTTTGCTATAAAGTTAGCAGATTTTTCTTCATGTATCAGAAAGCATCAAGAAAAAGAAAAGATCTGTTTCTGCCGATGGATTCAGTGCAACAAGTTTGATGGTAGTGAGTATAGAAATAATTAGCCTCAAGTGTGGAATGTGAATTAAATAATCCTTTTTTTTTTTGTTTTATATACATTCAGTACATATGAGTGTGTGTGTGTGTGTGGAAGAGATGGAAAGATGTGTTTCTGTATTGTGCTTGCACATCTGTTCTTAATAAAGTTTTTCTGAGAATGCCATCTAACATTGTGTCACTGGTTATTTGAAAGTGTTGCATAATCGTGTAATAGGCATATGTGTGGATGAGCAAAAGTATAGGAACAGGCTTGTGGTTGGTTGTGGGGGGTTTTTTTGGGGGGGGGGGTTGTTATTGATTGTCTGATGATTGACTTATCCAATTAGGTGTTACATCATCAGGCGATGAAAGATCTGTGAGCCTGTTCCATAAGCAACCCCAAGTCATGACACTACTTCTACCACGCTTGGCCTATCACCTAGTATGTTTTGGATCCTGAGCAGGTCCACATATTGGCACTACTTTGGCAGAGGTTAATTTTTGGCTCCAGAACATTTGTGGATCATCTGTATTTTAAATCTCTATATTTCTGCCCACACAGCCTTCTTCATATGGTTGACTGTGAGACGTTGGATTGTGTTGCTGATGTCACTGACTGTAGTTTTTAGTGTATTAGACTGTAGTCATCAAATGCTGTTGCTTTTTTTGGCTAACCTGTTCAATGTCTGGTTGTTCGTGCACCAGTGGCTACATTCCAAATTATTGTATTGGCCATGCCCACTGCTTGTTTAATGCTCAGTTAATGATTTTAGACAGTTCTCAAGTCTTCCTAATGATTTATCCTCTTTAGCAAAATAGGTAATACTCTGAGCTCAAGAGTAGACATTCAAAGCTATAAAATATTTAAACAATCAATCTATCAGGGCACATCTGGCTAACAAGTAACATCTGTCAGTTTAAAAAATTGCCAGTCGCAAAAATGTTCCAAAATTTCTGATCACTTTAGAAAATGGATGGGTTCGAACAAAAGATGTCATCTTCTACGTTGTTTAACACATGTAGGCATAAAGATCAGGAAACGAACGCTGAACTCCTGATAATCATCTCATATTTATGAATCTCAATCTCTTTGGCAGTGTACAGCAAAAAACAAATAAAGTTGCTTTGTTGTTCCAATACTTTTGGACTGTATGTGGAGTAAATATTTTTTTAAATAGTTGCAGAAATAAATAAAGGCAATGATACGCCACATCTGTACAGTATGCTGCAATATCCCTCTCTTAACCAGGAGTCTTACTCGATCAGTTCTAATATACTGCCATGGGTACTAAACTATTCTCACATTAGGCAATATTTAATTAAAATGTTTTGCAAGTTACGCAGTAGGTCTATGCCAGTATTTGTTTTGTTTTTTTCAGTGGAAATGGATGCCAGAGAGTTGTTACAAAGAATTTCAGTGATTCAGATAATGAGACTGACTGGAATTTGACTTCATCCACCTCGATCTACATTCTACTGTAAACAGTGTGATGCTTTATCTGCCTGATTCAACCCACTGCAGCACATTTAAAGCTATCTAAATCTTTATACACACGTTATCAGTGCTACCTTGAAAAATAAAATCACTAATCACCATGGGGAACATCTAATAGCACAAAAAAAGTCACATAATATCTACATAAAGAAGTATTTAATCAGTTTAATGCACCAGTTTGAGCAATCAGGATCACAATCAAATGCCGGAACGAATAAACTTAGCCAGGAACTGGACAGATAAACAAACTGCTTCACAAGAAGATTGTGAGAGGCTGGTCATCATTACCTAACCTCTCATGCTCTTGTGTGTGAATGGACATACATGTCAACAGCCCAGGTCTAAAATCTACTAGAAAGCCTTTTTAGAAGAGTGAAGGTTATAGCAGCAAATTGGGGACTAACTCCATATGTGGGACGTTTTAGATCAGTGGTTAAGGTGCTGGACAACTGCTGAGAATGTTGTGAATTCAAATCCCAGAATCCCCAAGATTCCACTACTGGGCCCTTCAGCAAGGCCCTTGAACCTCAACTGCTCAGTTGTATATAAATGTAAGTTGCTCTTGATAAGGGTGTCTGTTAAATGCTGTAAATGTAACTGCCCATGGATTTGTAATGGGATGTTCAGTGCTCAGGCATCCAAATACCTTTGGTCATGTACTGTGTTAAATCTTCTTCTTCTTTCGGCTTTTCCCTTCAGGGGTGGCCACAGTGAATCATCTCTCTCCACCTATCCCTATCTTGTGTATCCTCAACACTTACACCCACTAGCTTCATATCCTCATTTATTACATCCATATACCTCCTCTTTGGCCTTCCTCTTTTCCTCCTGCCTGGCAGCTCCATGTCCAACATTCTCCTACCAATATACTCACTCTCCCTCCTCTGAACATGTCCAAACCATCTTAATCTGGCCTCTCTAACTTTGTCCCCCAAACGTCCAACATGAGCTGTCCCTCTGATGAACTCGTTCCTAATCCTGTCCAACCTTGTCACTCCCAAAGAGAACCTCAACATCTTCAGCTCTGCTACCTCCAGCTATACTGCATATAGCATAGAGCATATACTGTGTTAAATAAATGAATAAAATGGTCGGAAAGGTGGCACAAAAGAAAACCTATGGTTTATGTACAAGGCTAGTCCAAGGTTCCTCTCCAACCTTAACAGAAAATCAAGAAGACGTCAAGGATGGAGGCGTCACCAAATATTAAACGTTGGTTAACATTAATGTGGGGTACCAACAAATGCACCACATCATGAGATTTGAGATAATTGTCAAAATTGTAAAAACTCAGTTCAACTCCCAATGTGTTTAAGCTTACAGTATCACTGTTTGTAGATGTTATATATTAATTTTAGTTTCATTAAAGGTGCTGTCCTGGTTTTTTTCTGCATCCGGGTTTTCTAGTCATCATTTGTTTGCAATTCTACTTTTTAGTCTATTTTTATAGTTTATGCCAGGTTTACAAGAACATTTATTAATGAAAACTGTGATTTTATCTCCAATGACTTACACTGTACTCTATTTAGAGAGATTATTATTAAAAATTATTAGTATTAGTAAAACCAAGAGACAGAACTGTTCCATATTCCCTGATGGAGCATTTCAGTCATTCCTCTTATATAAAACTGTATCATTAGTGTGTGTGTGTGTGTGTTATTATCTGGAACCTGTAATTTGGAGAGAGAATACTGAAGATGCAGGACAAACAAAATGGTTCACATGAAATTAAGAGACTTGTCATCATGGCAGGATGTATTATTATATTTTGGACAAAATTGTAAGCGACGTGTCTGTGATTTGTTCTCCTCCAGCTGATTTTACTGTGTGAGCAGGTGGTCGTGTGTGTGCTCATGTGACAGCGGGTAAAACAGACATGTGAGAGCTGTTGTAATTGCACAGGTGTAGAGAAACTGTGGGGATGGGTTACTGCAGACAAAACGTCCATTTTACCTTCAAAGCGAGTGAATAACAGCAGATAAAGTAAACATGTAAGAGCTGTCATAACGGCCCCAGGTGCAGAAATGTGTGTGTGTGTGTGTGTGTGTGTGTGGTGTGTGTGTGTGTGTGTGTGTGTGTGGCAGGGTGGGGGGACTACATACAAAATGGCTGTATTAGCTAACACATCAAATGAAAATAGTTTCTAGTCAATTTTTAATTAGTTCACCTAACATTAAAAACTTGAAGAGGAAATATATATAAATATATAATATATAAACTATACTGACACTCACACACATACGTAGCCCAAAGCTACCACAAGGTTTGAAGCACACAGTTGTATAGGACATCTTTCTAGGTTTTAGCATTACAATTACTCTTCACTAAAACTAAAAAACCCAAGCCTGTTCCAGCATGATAATGCCCCTGTGTACAGCCAAGGTAGGTGTGGAATAACTCGAGTGGCCTACACAGAGCCCTGACCTCAACGCTAATGAACACCAATGGGATGAACTGGAACTGCTGGACCCCAGATCCACTTGTCTAGAGCTCACTAATGCTCTTGTGTCTAAATGAACAAATCCTCACAGCCACACAAATCTAGTGGAAAGTCCTCCCAGAAGACTGGGGGTTACTATAATGGCAAATTGGAGACTAAACCTAAGATTTAAAAAAAAAACAAAAAACACATGTGTGTGATGGTCAGTTGTCCAGAAACTTTTGGCTATGTAATTTATTAAAAAGGGGGTTATTTTCTGTTCAACACTATCATCATATCACTGTAGTATAGTAGCTATGTCCTCACTTTTTATAAAATATTAGCTGTTAGATAAATAATAATAATAATAATAATAATAATAATAATAATAATAATAATAATAATAATAATAATAATAATAATGTAAGATACTAAAACACAACAACAGTTCTATAAAAAATCCTAGAGTAGAATACTTTATTATACATATTATGTTAGCTGAATTTTATCATAGTTGTTGATTTAATTTAATTTAATTTAATTTAATTTAATTTAATTTAATTTAATTTAATTTAATTTAATTTAATTTAATTTAATTTAATTTAATATGATTTTTTTCTTGTTATTCTTTGGTTATTTCTGTTTATTTGTTGTTAAAGAAAAAAGTAAAGAACAAATTTGCTATTTCAAGTGTTTGGGCAATGGAAATACTTATTTAGGAAAATATTATTAACTGTGTATTGACCAGGGCAGTTTGTCCAGATGACAGGAGCATTTAAAATAAAATGTGCTTGTGTAGCTACTGTGATAAAGAGCTCAGTTGGTTGTTTTATAATAAGTAAGTCCATGTGAGCCCCAGATGTCCGTCATTATATACATACACTATATTGCCAAAGGTTTTGGGACACTCCTCCAAATCATTGAATTCAGGTGTTGTTTTTTAGGGGTTGGGCTCAGTTCCTTAGTTCCAGTAAAAGGAACTCTTAATGCTTCGGCATATAAAAGACAATTTTATGTTCCTAACTTTGTGGGAACTGTTTGGGGATGACCCCTTCCTGTTCCAACATGACTGCACACCAGCACCAAATTTGGTGTGGAGGAACTTTACTGGCCTGACCTCAACCTGGTAGAACACTTTTGGGATAAATTAGAGTGGAGACTGTGAGCCAGGCCTTCTCGTCCAACATCAGTGCCTGACTTCACAAATGCGCTTCTAGAGGAATGGTCAAAAAATCCCATAAACACACTCCTAAATCTTGTGGAAAGCCTTCCCAGAAGAGTTGAAGCTATTATAGTTACAAAGGGTGGGCCAACTCCATATTAGATTCATGTGCATGTAAAGGCAGACGTTGGAATTCGTCCCGAAGGTGTTCTATCGGGTTGAGGTTGTGTCTTTATGGACCCTTTATGGACCAATATCTTGGTATGCTGAAGCATTAAGAGTTCCTTTCACTGGAACTAAGCAGCCAAGCTCAACCCCTGAAAAACAACACCTGAATTTTAATGATTTGGAGGCGTGTCCCAAAACCTTTCACTAAATATAGTGTATCAGAAAAATGAGTATTTATTAATAGAAGTATTTATTATTGTGTTGATATATTAGCCTGCTTGACTGGTGATTTGCACTGTATGGGCTTAATTTACATCTCAATAACTGAAAAACAAATAAGGCAATAAATAATGTTGGGCTTGTTCTGTCTGTAGAATAAAAGTTCAGGAATTAAAAGCTCAATTTTTTTTAAACAAACCAAACACTGGAAAAAATACTGTAGCAGAGCTAATCAATGACTTTTTAAAAAGATGTCTGCAGTTAAGTGACACAGAACAAGAAATATTTCAGCTTTTATGTAAATGATCTGTTTATGCAAATGATTCAGATGAAGACAGCCTGAGAAAGAGCAGATTTTATTTCCTTTACCCCCTCTGAGCTGCTCAGTGAAGTCCAGGAGGGGAAAATACTTAAAGATTAGACACAAAAGTACACTTTTAGTCTTCTTGTTTCAAATGTCTGTTGCTTGCTCCAATTTTCTGAGTCCACAGCACTAGTCAAAGTGGCAAAATGAAGCACCAGTGCAAAACAAAAATATAAACACTTCATATTGATGTGCCTTATTTATAGCCATGATCTAATCAATAATGGTTAGGCATTAACTATTACAGCATTTAGCCATGTTGGTCGCTTGCCTGGACCTTTAGTTACACTATAATGCCAAAAGTTTTGGGATGTCTGCCTTTACATGCACATGAATGTAATATGGAGCTGTCCCGCCACTCTTCTAGGAAGGCTTTCCACAAGGTTTAGGAGTGTGTTTATGGGAATTTCTGCCCATTCCTCTAGAAGCACGTTTGTCAGGTCAGGCACCGATGTTGGACGAGAAGGCCTGGCTCACAGTCTCCACTCTACTTCATCCCAGAGGTGTTCTATCAGGTTGAGGTCAGGACTCTGTGAAGTTCCTCCACACCAAACTCGCTCATCCATGTCTTTATGGACCTTGCTTTGTGCACTGGTGTGCGGTCATGTTGGAACAGGAAGGGGTCATCCCCAAAGAAAGTTCGGAGCATACAAATGTTCAGAATATCTTGGTATGCTGAAGCATTAAGAGTTCGTTTCACTGGAACTAAGGGGCCAAGCTCAACCCCTGAATTCACTGATTTGGAGGGGTGTCCCAAAACTTTTGGCAATCTAGTGTATATTCCCTATAATAAACCATAGTTGGTGATATTTGAGCGCCATCCTGTGGACTGTTCTTGAAATGGCGAGGCCTAATTCTCCATGCTGTTAGCACACATGGAATAATGCCTGCTGTTAGCCTGGGCTTTAGCTAGCGTCAATGCAAAACAAATCACTAACACTGCATATTATCTTCTGCATGCTGTCTGCGAGGCCATAATCTAAAGAAGCGGTACTATATTTGGAGAATTGCAGGCAAAATGAGCTCGCTGTGTGTTTCCTGAAGCGGCGAGAGCTGTAACTTTATCCGCGTTTACCCCTGCTGCTGTGTCTCCTGTAGTGTGACAGGTAACGTTACATTCACTTTTCTTTAGGCGTTTCATTAGCTGTGGTTATTTCACCTATTAGTTCTAGCCCTGAGTGCAGTGTGCATTAAAACCGTAATTTGTGTGAAATGCAAACTAACATGTCGCGCAATAGCTGAAGTGTTTTTTATTGGTTATTCTTCTACTGAATTGCAAGTGAAGTACAATGCTAACCAAACGCTAGCGCGAAGCTAGGCTAAGGCCTCAGACGGTCACCGAGCTTTCCTGAGACGTGTGCCTGCCCATATAGTGCGTTCTTCCGCGTGAACACTGTGCTTATAAGCTACGCTAAATCCTGGAAGACAAATGATGGCACTGATGTAACTTTACACTATTGCATTGATGTGCACAAATAAACGCGCTGGTAAATACTGAGCTTTTACATTTAACCGTGCTTATTATGTTATTGTGGGGTTTTTGGTTTGTTTTTACGTTTGCATAGAAAACAAATGCTGCATGCTAACAGCTAATTATGTAGCAAGCTAGCTACATTAATAGGGTCAGTGTGAGGGACAGTGAGCTGTCAGCTTATTAGTACAAAGCCATAACTTTTTCTATGCATTGCTATATATATATATAAATATATAAAAATATTATATATTTTATATATATATATATATATATATATATATATATATATATATATAAAAATAGTGTGTGTATATGTATACAGGTATATAGATAACAGTCATGTAAACGTGAAGCTGCTCATTGACCCCTGTTCATTGAAGTGCTTTCAGACCAGCTGAGATGTCAGGAATTAAACGGAAACTGGAGGATAAAGATCCAGACTATGAAGACATCACCCAAGTGCAGCAGAGCAAGAGGAGTAAAGTGCTTGAACAGAATGGTAAAACTTGTCTTTTTTTGCATTAAAAACAATGCAGATGGTCTGTGAAACCTGGCATGGCAGTGTGTGTTGCAGGGGTTTAAGTATGCCAGGCTTAGTGGTGTGTTTTGATCTTTTTCCCATTCCCGTCTGCTCCTGAAGGAAGTCCACAATCCGGTGTGCTCCCACGATTATCTTTCTTTATAACTGCCTGTGATGAGCTTAGTTGGTTCTAATGAATAAAAGAAACCCCCTGACACTAAGCAGAAGAAAGCGATGATGACTGCAACACATTAAGTCACACAGTGCAAGTGCTGTATGCGCTCTCGTGTTAATGAACATGGCCTATCTTTCTCCTTCATATCTGACCACCTTCAAGAAAACACACCAGGTCTCGCAACTCTTCCAGTTCAATCCCAGTTTTGATGTATACTTGGATTTTAAATAGCACAAAGTCACTGCTGCCTTGAGAACAGCCTGAAAGCCACATAGTAGTGACATGAAATGCTGTATTAAAAGAAGCTGGTGTGAAAATGAGTGACAACTGGAAATAATTTGTCTTGTGGATGTTCCACAACATTCATTGTAACTGTAAATGGTTTAAAATGATGACGTGTCAGTGGATTCTTTGGTAGAAGCAGAATAAAACACTTGAGGGTGTCTTGTGGTAATGCTAACTTTGCTTCTCGTTGGACTGCATCACATCACGTCATTATGGATTATTTTCTCATAACATCATATGTCATTATGTTATTCCTCATATAGAGTCTGTTACAGTGGCAATTTCAGTTGCTGTTGTGTATTCTCAGCCCATGATGCCCACTGCAAAGCTCCCTGTCTTATTTTGTTTTGTTTTGTTTTTTAAGCACGTGATGCTACAATACAGAAGATTGAAGCGATTATCAGAGACCAGTTTGCCCTGGAGATGAAGAACAAGGAACATGAGATTGATGTCATTGGCCAGGTAATACCCGTCTGTGTTGTCTACAGTCAGTCTTGGTTGGAGTGTCTTTCGTTTATGTTTATGTATTTATTTATAGTTGATGATTATCATCTGCCAAAGTGTAGCCTGTTAAAGACCTTGTGGTGAACTTGCTGGGCCATGTTAATCTATAACAAATTTGCTGTGTAACATTGCAGAAAAGTATCGATCAAAACTGGAAGTATGCTGAACGTGGTTCAGATGTGCAAAAGTATTGCAAAGTGTTTATTTATTCAAATTTTGGCATATGGGGGCAGCACGTATGAGTCTATGAGTATGAGTGTTTTATACAGGCAGATTGTTCCTAACTGCATTTAATACAGCCAGATGGTGCACACACACACACAAGAGTGTATCAAGTAAATGTGAATGCTCTTTTAAGGTTATGAGGTTAATATACTAGCAGATTTCTAAAAGAAATTAATTCACGGTTATGTAATGCAGTAGTAGCTACACTCTTTTTCAGCTGAAATCTTAAACAATAGGCATGTGAACTGAGCAAAATTCTACTAACTGTGTTTTCTCTGTAGCGTCTAAACGAGGCAAGGAGGATGATGGACAAGTTGAGAGCCTGCATTGTGGCCAGTTACTACACCAATGCGGGCCTGATGAAAGTTTCTGAGGTAAAACTGCGCTCACTTTCATGTTTGACTTGCCACCTGATATAAAGTTGAGTAAGCAAGAATGCCATTTTAAAGTTTTGTTAATATGACTTGATGTAAATGGTGGCTCAAGTGGTTAAGGCTTTGGGTTGTTGATAGGAGGATCGGGGTTCAAGCCCCAGCACCACAAAACTACACTGTTGGGCAATTGAGCAAGGCCCTTAACCCTCTCTGCTCCAGGGGCGCTGTATTATATCTGGCCCTGCGCTCTGACCCCAACTTCTTCAGCTGGGATATGCGAAGAAAATAATTCCATTGTGCTGTAATGTATGTGTGGTGATAATAAAGGCTTCACGCCCTCAGCTCTTTTTCTTAAATGTTGTAGGTCAGTTTGTGAAGGTCCATCTGCATAACTTACAAGGTCCAGATAAGTGACTAAACTGCTATGACAGTTATTTTTTAATGCTTAACCACTAATAGCTGTAAATAAGACCTACTGGATATCCACAGTTTCATCAGTTAGTTTGGCTTACACTCTGTGTTCATTTGTATCACTAAATTGCCTAAGCTGTGAGTGTGATTCAGATGATTTATTGTTGTTGTTTTGAGCTTTATTGACGGTGCTATTGGAATCGAATGTTTCGGGTCTTTTTACAATTATTTTAGGATCTCAGTCCAAAAATGCTGGTTCTCAGGCTGAATTTTGGTCTATTAACCTGTATCTAGTTGTTTTCAGAGTGATCAAAATCATCCTGTGGCAAAATACTTGTGAAGATGTTTGACTATGGAATATTTAATAAAATAACCACTCTTTTCTTTTCCTCCCCAAGTCCTCAATGAGTGATTTTAATCATCCAGCTATCAAGCGCTTCCTGGAGTCCCCGTCACGCTCATCGTCTCCTTTAAACCAGGGTTCAGAGGCACACTCTGTAGGCCACTCAGAGACCGAGTCCCTGAGCCAGCCAACAGAGCCAGGAGAGAGAGACAGTCAGGGTTGGAAAGAGGATGAGCTCAGGCAGCTGGAGCGCAGACCGGGACGCAATACAGGCAAGGTGAGGTTGCTGAGGTAGTATGTGTACTAATATCTGATCATTTTTTTTTTATAAAGGTTTCTCTTTTATTCTGTAGATATTTGAGTTAACAAAGCTATAAGGCAGCATGGTGCCATCTACTGTACTGCTGCTTGTTGACAATGTATTGTGTAATAGGGCAGTCGATTATCAGTATAAATGAAAATAAATAAAGCACAGGCCCAAAATCCTCAGAATGGCATGATGTCACATGAAACACAAGGCTATAATGATGTATGTAATACCTGCAGGAATAAATTCTTTCTTTCTTTCTTTTTTGGACATCTATCTGTACAGGACACATTTGGTGTGCCATCATCTGTAGACCATCACATCACATTCCACACTACGGGAGAAGAGGCATCACGACTCTATGTGAAGAAAACCATTGTTGTGGGCAACGTTTCAAAGTACGGCACCGTCATGTTTTCGTCCTCGTTTTGTTGTTTGTTATCCTGATTTGATCTTGTCATGTAGCTGTTCAGAAATGTTTGGGCTCTTTGCATACCCACTTGCTTCAAGCTCTGGTTTTGCTAATAGAGCTACTGATAACATGCATCAAATAATTATTATTGCAGAAATTCCTCATCTATATACAGTTTATTGGTTATTGTCATGCCATCAGTACACAAACATTCATGGGTTACATACATCTGCAGGAGCAACACAGAAGACAAAAGCCTAGTAGACACGACCATATTAAGCATTAATGTTCTATACAAGACTAGAAAGATGGGCTAAAGCACTGTGAATATCGCTGACAATTATCAATAAAATCATATATCAAATTATGTACATGCATTTTAATGGCTGCCTTCACACTAAAAATGTACATTTATTTGATTTATGCAGCTCATTTTCCTATTTACAGGTTTTGTTATGTACCTCATACTGCAAGTGATGGTATCATATCTCTTTCTTCTGTTTCAGTTGTCTTTGTCAAATTATCCATCTTTCATTTTTGTGTCTCTTTCTCTGTCTGTCTCTCTCAGGTACATAGCTCCTGATAAAAGAGAAGAGAATGACCAGTCCACTCATAAGTGGATGGTATATGTCAGAGGTTCAAGGAAGGAGCCCAGCATTGACCATTTTGTGAAGAAGGTTTGGTTTTTCCTGCACCCCAGCTATAAACCCAATGACCTGGTGGAGGTCAGGTAGGTGTTGAAATATTTCTGAGCATAACTTTTCTGAGCATGGAGAGGGTTTTCACTTCACTTACTAATAAATGGATTCTTAACACATAAATGTAATTATACACAGATCAGCCATAACAGCAGCTAAAACCACCTGCCTAGTATTGTGTCTGTCTCTTTTGTTCCGCCAAAACAGCTCTGACCCATTGCTCCACAAGACCTCTGAATGTGTGCTGTGGTATCTGGCACCAAGACGTTAACAGCAGATCCATTAAAGCCTGCAAGTTGTGAGGTGGGCCCTCCATGGATCAGATTTGTTTGTTCAGCACATCCCACTGATGCTCGTTCAGATTGAGATCTGGAGATTTTGGAGGCAATGCCATAAACTTTCTCATATTCTTCAAACCATTCCTGAACAATTTTTGCAATGTGGCATGGAACATAATCCTGCTGCAAGAGGCCACTGCCATTAGGGAATACCGTGCCATGAAAGGGTGTACTTGGTCTGTAACAATGTTTAAGTAGGTGATAAGTGTCAAAGAAACATCTACATAAATGCAAAGACCCAGGAGCATCACACTGCCTCCACCGACAGGCATTTTGTCTTCTGTCATTCTGGTGGCACCTTTGAATGCACACATGCTCAGCTGACACCTTTCTATTACAGCGAGCAATAAGCTTTTCAGCAGTTTGCACTGCAGTAGCTCTTCTGTGGGATAGGACAAGACAGACTGGCCTTCACTCTGTACATGAATCAGGGTGGCCTTGGGTGCCCTTGATCTTGTCCCTGTTTCACCAGATGTTCTTCCTGAAACCATTTTTGGAAGGCACTGCGTACTCGAACACCCCACAAGACCTGCTGTTTCAGACATATTCTGACCCTTCTAGCCATCAAAATTTGGCCTACACTTACCCAATTTTTTTTGTTTCCAACACCTTAACTTCAAGAACTGATTGCTCACTTGCTCCCTAGATAACTGATGTTATTCACGTCACCTCGCAGTGGTTTTAATGTTATGGCTGATCAGTGTGTATTTATAATTATTCATCACAATAAGTCTTCTGTACTGTGCAAGTTGGTTGTTTTGGGCTAATTTGTCATTTATTAATTTCCTGGTTTTGAGGGCAGTGTTGCAAGCTAGATGTTTTGGCCGACATTTATTTATGAAGTTAGCTATACCCTTAATGAGATCTCTACAAATACAACTATACAAAAAACATAATTGTGTTGCATGAAAATGTTACATAATTGAACCTTCCCTGTATGAGGTATCTGCGGGAGAAATACTCCTTTTCTCTCTGCGTGTGCTTGTATTACATGTACATATTTGTGTGTGTGACTGTGTACATGCAGTGAACCCCCATTTCATCTGACACGGCGGGGCTGGGGTGAGTTTCCTGTGCGTGTACAGATTCATTTTAAAGACCAGAGGAACAAACGCATTGATATCATCCATAATCTGAAGGTCAGAACACCTACTTATCTCTGTACTGAACTGTGAATCATTTTTCAGCTGTCTCTCTCTCTTGCTCTCCTACTCCCTTTAGTTCTTTTACCTTTCTATTACTTTTTTTTTTTTGCCAGACCAAGGTTTTTGTACATTAACTGAGAGTTTTAGATTTTTTTTTATTTGTCCCCATCGTACAACAGCTACCAAACAAGGAGGATGTAAGCTAAGACCTGTCTCATCAGAGACACACAAAACCAGCCAACCACCTTTTGTCAAACTCTCATGTATTGTCACAGGGTGGTGCAACACACACTCTGGAAAGCGTAATCTGCCCCGTTTTGCATACCTGAGCTCACAGATGCCCATAGTTGGCTAGTGTTGCTCTAATTCATGGGAGAAAGAGCATGCCATCCCTCTCAACAAGAGAGCACTACTAGCTGTGGATGGCTGTGGAATCACTGGCAATAGCAGATGATAAGATTATTTGCTATTGTAAAATTTTGATAATTTTAATCATTTATCCGCTAAAGTGAAGTTAAGATGGTGGAATAGAATAAAAGAGAGATAAAAGCATGTATATTGGTTTTCCTTGTAGAAACGTTCTCAAATTAAGCATGTTTCATCTCTGATTGCAACTTTGGCTTTTGTGGGTTTTTTTTCCAGGCTTTGTAAGCTTTACCCATGAGTTGCTGACTTTTCGTATTTCTGTGTTATCACAGCTGGACAGGACATACACAGGACTGCAGACTCTTGGAGCAGAGACGGTATGAGACCATAGGAAAACTCAGGGATAGCACATGATGATCATGTTTAATATGATGTGTCAAAATGTTTTTTATGGCTCATTCATTTCTTGTTTAATCCCGTGGCCCAAATCATCTTGAAGACAGGATCAGATTTTGATCCAGAAACATGTCCTACTTGAAATCACACCCAGCAACCTATGATAGGCACCAATGGAGGTGTAGAGCTGAATGACGGACCTTTTAAAGAGTGTTTAAATTCAAGACTTGTTGACATGGTCTGTTAATATGCCCTGTTAGCATGAGTCTTATCTGGGCTTCCTCTTAAATGTACAGAAATAATTGATACAGACTATTGGAGTTCTCTTCTGTAGCTATAAAAATTAGGATATGTAGGTATATATAAACATTGATGAGTTCACTGATCTTGCATTGAGCTTGCGGTCACATGTCTGCCTGATAGCAGTGGTGGTTTGATTTCATTTCTTCTTTTTTTTTTTTTTGTAGGTGGTAGATGTTGAGTTACACAGAAACTCCCTGGGTGAGGACTTCATCCCATTCCCATCTTCCTTCTCCTCATCATCATCTTCCTCCTCTCACCTGGCAAGTACAGCTGCCCCTGGTACATTGACTGGAAAATTCTCAAGTCAGAATTCCCAGAATTCCTGCCGTGCGGTGTCACCCTCTCAGCTGTCTCCTGACTCTAACTCAGAGAAAGGTGAGGTGATTAAAATAAGATGTCCAGGCTCTCAGTGATCACTGATGTCTAAAAGTATAGTAATCATCACACAGTGAAGCATATGTACAGCTAGTTTGTTTATCACTCTAATTAAGCACTTGCTCCTTACAACGTATTTGTTTTACAGTTGATAAACTTGGTTCAACAAACAAGTGAATATCCTTTTAATAAAAAGAGTTCTTTTAGACTCTGAAAGTGTTATTTTCTTAATACGATATTAATTTGAGTTCAGGAGGGACCAGTTAGCTACAGCATTCCTGCATTCATTATTTTCTCTATTCTCTGTCCCAGGTGTGAAGAGCGAGACTGTGCGATCATCATGTTCTGAGCGAACTGGGTCACAAGCCAAAGGTGTGGAGAAAATTACCCAGGGCTTTCATAGCAGCTCAGCATTTCAGCCAATCACAGCCAGCTGCAAGATCATGCCCCATGGACAGACACCCAGTCCTGCAGAATCACCTGGGAAATCCTTTCAGCCAATCACCATGAGTTGCAAAATTGTTTCTGGTGAGGCTCCATGGGAGGAGAGGTTATGTGCCATCCAGTGCCAAATTCCCATAATTTTGTTGAAAACAGTACCTATGTCAGTACTTTTGTGTAATCTTTTGTGATTTATTGGGCACTATGCAGTGTATAAGAACTCAGTTAGCAGCAGTAGGTAGTAGTAAAAGTGTTCTAGTAGCTTCTTGGCATTTAACCTATGCCTGTTAATTAACAAATAATTGTTAGTTTTCTGAGTTTCTATGTATAACCACCTTAAAGGTTATTTTATTTCTCACATTGCTTTACAAGTTTCACAGGTTCTAGTGTGTGTGTGTGTGTACCTCCCTGTGTGTCTTGTTTTTTCTAGGCTCCCCTATTTCTACCCCTAGTCACTCTCCCCTGTCTAGAACACCCACCTCTACCCCTGTACACATGAAGGCCAGCTCATCTGTCAACAACCCTTACCTCATCGCAGACAAGCCAGGTCAGGTGATGAGCATGACCACACCCACTACAGGTATTTCGTTTACCTCTAGTTACAGTGTTATTACTAAATTTTTTTTTGTTGTTAATCCTATATCTTTTAGTTGATTTTTACATAAACACATGTTAGGCTCATAATGTAAATAATGTATTATACTGGACCATGTAATGTAGCGCAAAGAAATCAAAGTTGAATAAAGAAACAGAATTGACTAGAGAGAGGAGACATAAATATAAAAGAAACAGAGAGATAATGCCTATAGTGAGAAGGTTGAGCGAAATTGGCTCAATGTAATATTTTCTTTCAGTGACAAGAACAAATAATAAATGTCACATCGGTCCAATAAACATTCATTAAACAAAAATCTGTATTTATATTTTCACAGCTCTTGATCCACCATGAACATGCGTTGCTATAATGACTAATTCATATGTGATGGCCAGGAGTCAGTGTTGTCCATGTGTATACATATAAGGTTTACAACCACTGTATATAAATTGGTCCAGGTCTTAATCCTTGTATATTTCTTTTGTTTCTGTTTTCCTTAAAACATTACGTTTCTCCTATCTACTCAGTAGTTTATATAGGTGATATACAGTCCCGTCTAAAACTATTGCAGCTGCAAGGTTAATTCATTTGTTCATTCAGGTTTCAGAATAAAACAGGCATTTGAGAAGAGTGCAGAATGAAACATAGAACAAAACACTACCCAGTTTTTAGACAAGGCAATAATATTGGAACATGTGACTGACGGGTGTTGCTTGTTACCCAGGTATGTCCTGTTAGATTGGTAGTTTCCACTAATAAACCTCTCTGAACAAAACTTTCAGTTTCTCCTGTGAAGACTGTATTTGTTGTTGGGAGAAATGGGAGAAAAGCATGTGTTCCAATAGTTTTGGAGAGAACTTTAAACTCACTTTATTAGGAAAAACTTGGTTCCACAAGATGTTGGACACTTTATCCAAGATTCTAGTCTATTTTTATATTATTGCATCTCAGATTTTTTTTTAGATGTGCTGCTGCAAATTTTCCCATTCTGCAACATCCCTAAAAGTGGTTGGATTCAGATCCGGTGACTGGGAAGGCCACTGGATAATAAACTCATTGTCATGTTCACGTTTCAGTGTGATTGTGCTGCATTATCATCCTGGAAGAAGCTATTAGACAATAGATTGTGCCCAAGAAGGGATGCACATGGTTAGCAAATAATACTCAAATAGGCTGTGGCATTCAAGCAATGACTGCTTGGTATTAATAAGCCCAAAGAGCAGCATTCCTAACACCATCTCCACCAGCCTGGACTGTTGACACAAGGTTGGGTCTGTGTATTCACGTTGTTGGCGTGACCCTACCATCTGTGCGCCTTAGAAGAAATTGCAATTCATCAGATCGGGGTACATTTTTCTAGACTTTTGCTGAGCTTGTTCCTCATCTGCCATGCTGTGTATTTTGAGATGCTTTTCTGCTCACCACAATTGTCCATGGTGGTTAGCCTTTCTGTCATCTTCAACCAGTCTGGCCATTCTATGTTGACCGTGTTCAGGCATTTCTGTCTGCAGTACTGCTGCTGACATGCTGTGTTTTTTGTTTTATTTCACACACAACTCTAAAGAATGTCGTGTCCAGGAGATCCAGTTCTAGAAATACTCAAACCAGCATCTCGGTCATTTCACGGTCCCATTTTCCCCATTTGGATAGTTGATGTTAACAATGCCAGAGTTACTGGCTTATATCTATATAATTTTATACATTAAACATTTGCCTTAAATTTGTTTTTATCAGTCATACTTGTGATTAAATTGTGAAATTTTTTTTCTGCCTATTCAGCCTCATTCACATGTAATGCATGTATGATGGCAGACATTTTGAAACTGTGGGACATTTTTTTTGTGTGTGTTATTTTATTTTTATTTTTATTTTGTTTGTTTTTTAGGAAGTCCATCCGCCAAACAGAGTGGCACTGCACAGGGTGCGCGCTCACCGGCTCCGAAAGTCCACTCGGGCAGCTTCCTCTCGTCTGGAGTCAAGGTAAGGGGGGTGTGTGAATTTTAAAGCAGGGATTATAAGAAAGAGAGATAAAAATGTAATTCTGCAATTGTATTTTGTTATTTTCATTCAACTTGGAAACTCGGTCAACTTTGTCCTATGAATTTACAAGCCATGGCCCATGTGATCCAGTTGAAAGCAAGTCACCTGGATTCTGTGATCTCTTGCACAACTAAAAAAAAAACCTGCAAATTGTTATGTAGACATCACATTTAATTCATAAACTATTTTGCATTTATGTTATTGACTGACAGCACAGGGTGGATCACGCTGTAAGTCACTATTTAATTTCATTCAGCAAATAACTTGAATATTTTGTTTTTCTATGTGGGTTGACAAGTTTCCTTCTCAGTACTAAAATAATTTTACGACCTTTTTGGAGTTAAAGCCTGTATAGTGGTGCTCAAGTCTACAAAAAAATTTCATTTGTAGCAGTGCAGCACCCCTTTTTTTTTCTAACTTATATTTGGTACAGCAACAGTCTGGTTTTCTCTCCGGATTTTCTCTCTGCCCGCTGGAATTTTATTGTTAGCATCGTTGGCCGGTCCACATAATGACAGAAAGAGAAGATGCATAGGTGTGTGACACTAAATCCCAATTGGAGCATACTGCAAGCACACAGTGTGGAAATGGGAGGGGAGAGTGTGCTGCAATATGCTAAGAATAATCCTACTTAGTGTTCTACTTCCTCATAATAGTCTGAAAAATCTGCTAAGATGCATGACAGAAAAAACATGTCACCAGCTGTAAGGACGGTGATGCTGTGGTTAGTAGAATGCTGTCTGAATGCCTGTTTCTGACATTTTAAGGAGGATAAATTGTTCTGTGTTTGATATTTTAGTTGACTGCGTCCATAGTTGTCCAGTACTCTGTCTCCGTCTGCACTGTTTGTGTGTATAGCTTTATAATCTGCTCAGCATGCACTCTGTTGTCAGTTTATTAGGTAGACCTTCCCTGGAGCTTCACTCATTGGACATTTTGTTAGGCAAACCTACCACTGTGCATCGAGGGAGTGAAATTACTGTAACCCATCTGGTGTTATGCACAATTTGTCAGACACATTCTTCTGTTGTCTCTTAGTGAAATGGGACCAGCACCACTAGCACGGATACTGACTTGGTAGCATGTACCTCACAGGTACGAGTGTATTGGGCACAGCACATTATAACTATGGCCACTTTATTAGACACAATTATATGTGAAATTGGCAACAGTCTAATGCTCTGAACTGAGCGTCAAAGTACAGTGTAAACCACATGCCGTTTCTTGTGCTGGTGGACTTTCAGTCTAGTTATAAGGTTATAAAATAATGTCAGAATCTTGCTCTGAAAATCACTGGACCATAATCCCTGCGGGATGTTTTCTTTTAGCTTCCCCTATTGTGTCGCCTGTTTTTATCACTGAACACTGAGTTACTCCCCTCTCTGTTCTTTCTTTCCTGATGTGCTGCTCTGAGGACATTTAGCAGTCATGTTGTTTCAGCTAACTACTTTGTGCACACTAGGTGCTTTACCTCTTGACCTGTGTGGCATGGAGTTTGCTAGCTCTGAACATAAGATTTAAGATGTTCAACACACCCTAATATCACTTTCAGACAATGAAATGCCTTAATGAGCATGCTTGAGCCGGTTCCAATCTCTAAAACTCCAAAACCGAGAGAAGCCATTTCTCACTGCTGCCCTGAATTAACTTGCTCCTCCCGGTATGAGAACTGTGACATTCACACGATCTGCACCTTCCTCCTGAGTCTGCAGTATGAAAGTTATTGGACACCAAATAGAACACCTTAGTAATATGACAGGCCTTACCATGCATGCGTTTGCCTGCAAAGATGATCATTAAACAGTTTGACTTGTTTGAGCTCTTCTGTAAATTTCTGACTTTTAAAAATGACAAAATAGAAAATATCTTCTTGCAGATTTAAGAGCAGAGAACATGCACAACTTATGATCACGCTTGCCACTGCACCTACTCCTTAAGTTAAATCGGCTCTTTCTTCTATTCCTATAAAACTGGCTACAATCACTCCAATTCTTAAAAAGCCAGGGCTTGACCAAGAGGAGCTTAGTAATTGCAAACCTGTTTCTGACCTGCCTGGCCTGGGGAAGCTGCTCCAGTGTTCGCTAGTAGCTCTACTCAAAGAACACAATCTGTCTGTAGAGTTTCAGAACATACATGTTCTTCTGGACGCTAACTTTCATTAAGTGTTGCATCATATTCCTGCACTGCACTGACCGTCCTGTTTATGTTCGGGTCTACCTGTGACAGACGGCAGTTATTGTATTTTTGTATTGTAATTCGAAGGTCCCTCTTCTCATATGGTGTTCCCCCAAGTTTAGTTCTTGGCCAGCTCCTATTATTTTTTTTTGCATGGTCTACAGTTCCAATTTTCTGCTGCTGATTTTTCATATTCACTGACCCTTAGTGTTTCACAGTCAGCGGTGGCAGCAGTATATGATTGGATTATTTTGTTTGCTCAGCATGCTCTCGATTCGATTCTTAAAATACAAAGTGAGTAAAGAGATTTTATTCTCAGAAATATTCTTTGTTAAAGATTCTTTGTGTAGTGCCAAATAAAGTTTTGGCCAAGTTTACATAAAAACCAGGCCAAAACTTTCAGTATTTGAGGTTTCAAGCAAGTTTTTCTTAGCACAGGTGAAACCAACATGCATGTTATGATCTTGTGGTCTGTCAGTGCTTGAGCCAACCATAAGCCCTATAAACACACACCCATAATAAAGGTCATTGTATTTATATCGGGTGTGTGTAGTAGTAGGCATTAACCTGCCCTTAGGGTGACCACTATGTGTACATCATAAAGACTGTACCATCTCTGATTTTTACAAAAATAGACAGCTTCCAGCAACATTAATTAACTGACATGTATGTATGTTAATAAATTGTTATTAAATCGTATCCCACTGACAGAACAACAGTCGATAATTGGCTAAATGAAATCCATCCCCAGCCACCCTCAAGAAATTAAAGCACTGCTTACTGACTTTATTACATCCACCTCAGCTCAGGTTAGAAGCTTTGGTGTCGGATGTTTCAGACTTGGTTGAACCAAGTTGTCTTGTGCCACAGCATTTATTTGTGAATGCATTTTCTTACAGATTGTGCAGCTCTGTTGATCCAAATGTAGTTAGTGAATGTTGGCGCCTGTGCTCCGATGCAGCGACAGCTTGTGTGACACCTGCTCAATATCAGAGTAGGAGTAAGTGATTCAGTCAGTGTTGACGTAGTACTGATGACCTTAATGGTGTGTGTTGATGTGCCTGTCGGTGTGTTCTATAATAATACTTCAAGAGCGTATTTCCCATTTTAACCGTAGTTCTGCTCTACAAAATGGTAACAAGAAGGACCTGACTTGGTGGTGGTTGAGGCATCCCTGCAATGGTGTCAGCATTGAGTTTGACTTGAGTTTCTCTAATTCCTTTATCCCTTGTCTCTTCGTTCCTCATTCTGTCCTTTTCCAGCTCTTTCCATTTTTTCCTTAGGCCGTCAATCCACCACAGCCTTCTGGCTTTGCGCTTTAGTGCAGTGATGGTTAGTGTAGATTAATGAATCTTCTTACTCTATCTGGGACAGGCTCAGAGGGTGTTGCAGTGTTTTCTGTCCCCTGGTGCCACAGGCTATTTTCACGCACAAAGATATTAATAGATCTCACCAGGTTAAGCAGTGAGCCGCCTGTAGCAGCTGTGTGTGTGTGTGTGTGTGTGTGTGTGTGTGTGTGTAAGGGTGAGGGAGGGATGGAGAGAGTGCATTAGAGAGTCTGTTAGTTCTGTAAATTGGACTATATGTGGCCTGATGTTCTCTCTGTGCTCTCTGCAGAAGACTGCAGTATTTTCCAGACATACTTGATACTGCACTTCTAAAGACCTCCAGCTTATTTTTGTGTCCATTAAGTATATTTGTAGAATTTCTAGATAAGAGTGTATGATGTGCTTATGCCAGTGCAATGAGCTGCAAATGTTAAAGATGGATTCAGGGATTTTTTTAAGCCACTCTTTTTTTATATTTCTCTGTATATTGTCAGCTGTCAGTACATATCTGCTTAGAAAAAAGACTCCAGGCAACATCCAACCAGCCAGGACTCTTCTTGCCTTTCAGTCAGATTGCATTTCTAGCCTACACAGCATGTGTGTATTTTTGGACAGAGCACTGAACTGAGGAGCTGAGTTTGTTTCTGTATTTTGAGTTTTTAAATATTCTATCTTTCACTAGCATCACTCACTTAAGCCTTTAAAGCCACAGAAAATCTTAATCTGTGTTTGGATTGTTTTTTTTTTTTTTATTTGGGTTAGTGCCGATCTTGTGGCACTCAATACGCAATATAAATTCTATAAATATTCTATGATCTCCCAGTGTCTTTATTTATTTCAGCAGATTTCTATGAAAATTGGGTCTTAATTTTGGCCAGCGTTTAAGTAAATGTCACCCTCACCTTTCATAAGGCTGAACTTCCAAAGTGTATTTTTTTTTTCCTCAAAGCTACCTATTCATACATAATTGGTCACTGCATTTAGCCATGGACAGAGCCGTGTAGCAATGACTGCATTTAGCTATGGACAGAACCTCTTGGAGACTGTCACGCCGTCACAGATCTGCCGTTGCATCTATCAGCTTGTGAAAGCAAGTAATTAGTGTCTGTAATGAACTCAGAAACTACACTGACCTAACAGTTCCTCATGAGCCATTGATTGCTCTTGTAGAAGCAATTTACATTTACATTATTTACTGTCCAGTGTCACCCAAATGAGGATGGGTTCCCATCTGAGTCTGCTTCCTCTCAAGGTTTCTTCCTCATATCATCACAGAGAGTTTTTGCTTGCCACCGTCACCACAGGGTTGCTCATTAAGTACAAAATAGTAATTTTAAGCTTTATTTTTTTTTTTCCATTCTCTGTTTCTAAACTTCAGTAAAGCTGCTTTGAGGCAATGTCCATTGGTTAAAGCGCTATACAAATAAATTCAATTGAATCAGAATAAGAATCGAAAGCCTAATTTACTGTGACAGTTCTGTCGCTCAGTAAGATGGGATCATTTGAGCAGTGTTTTATGTTACAATCTTGTTTGTTTATGAAATAATGCCGACGTTAATTGAAGCAGTAATTACCATATCATAGTTAAAGTTCTTACATATTGTTATGTGAAGGTTGATGCACTGCATTGTAGCAGGATCTTGTCTCATGCTGCTGAAAATGAATAAGATCAAGCTTCCAACTAAGTATTGAGTTTTTCCTCTAATGCACAGTTTGACTGTAATCACATCACACTGATATTCATTGTGTTGTAGGTGATCATTAAGCAGGAGCCAGGAGAAGTGACTACATCGACCACTTCACAGCAGCAGCCTGGATCCACAGCACCAGCGCAGCAGCAGCAGCAGCAGTATGTGACTATGAAAGGAGGACACATGATTGCTGTGTCACCCCAGAAAAGTGGGGTGGGGTCAGGAGGTGGAGCCACACCTACCAAGGTGACCGTTTAGGCAGTTTTCCATACTCTTCATACATCATATATTCGTTGAATAAGTGTTGATTATTAGTGCAGATGACTTGGATTCTACCTAAACTTGCTTCATTTTTTTTTTTTACCTTAAAAAATTCACATTTTAAGGAAGATTTCAAAACTCCATCAATCGTGGATTGATATCTTTGTGGTCTTTAGAAGGCAAGGGCTTCACATTTGCCCAAATGATTGAGAGATACAGTTTGTTTTATATGAATCTGTTGTTATTGTAGCCAGCCATTATTTGTCAGTTTGAGCCTTCTGCCCTCAAACTACCCACAAATTTGTATTAAAAATGATTTGTTCTGTACACTGGAGAGAATTACCAATGCACCAGGCAGTATACTGGTTTTCATCTATTATCTTTGATGGTTATGTGCCAAGTAACAATCTGCAATCATATGTGTTGTACATTATATTGCCAAAACTTTTGGGACACCCCTTCAAATCATTGAATTCAGGGGTTGGGCTTGGCACCTTCATTCCAGTGAAAGGAACTCTTAATGCAAAAAGACATTTTGGACAATTTCATGCTCCCAACTTTGTGGGAACAGTTGACTGTGCACCAGTGTACTTTTTTTGACTGTTTTCTTCTTTTTCTTTTTTCTCTGTCCTCTCTTTGTAGATGGTGGGGATTCCTGTTGGCTCTGCCCTGCAGTCTGCAGTAAAGCAGGTGGCCATTAGCAGCGGGCAAATCCTGGTTGCAAAGTCAAGCCCTGCTGTCTCCAAGGTAATGGGGCAGAAGCAGGTGGTGGCGCAGGGTGTGGCTAAAGCAATTGTCAGTGGGGGCGGAACAGGTACCAGCAGTGGGGTGTGTGTACAGCAGGTGCACTCTGGTGCCAAATCGACAGGAGGATCAGGAGGCAGTGGCAAGGGTGGAGGTCAGTGTTCAAAAGTCTTTTATGTCTCTTTAAAGCAATGTACAGTCATGTCACTCACACACATCAGTGTGATACTGTAGGGCAATAAAATATACAGTTAATTTTCAGAACTTTAATTTAAATCACATAACTGCTGAATATTAGCACAAATTGAAAGGAAATGGCTTATCAAAATCTGTCGAAGACAACCATTCAAACTATTTCATTCATTCAATCCTTTATAGTTTCAATTAAAAGAGTAGATTAGATGTAGAGATGCTGAGAGATGATGTAAACAGCTCTTCTTGTCATATTTATGAAAGTTGTGTGTGTGTGTGTGTATATATAGAGAGACAGACACGCTCTGTATTTTGGGAACAGACAAAGTGTGAATATGTGAGCGAGAGAGGAGAGAAAAAGACTAAGGGATGTGAAAAAGCTAAGAAATAAGGGAATGAAAAATGTGGGACCAGTGAGAGGAGTGTTGATTAGGAGAAACACTATCACACTGTAATATTGCTCATTCTCTGTGTAATGTCAGATGGAAATTGGATTACATTGGATAAATGTTTCTAGGACAAGGAAAGGGGTGTATTTGTTTGAGTAAATGAATATATGTTGGTGTGAGGAAAAAGCCCAAAATCTCTGTTGTATACTACTTGTTTAGCTACAAAATTATCCTCTTCCTCACTGGATCTGGCGTTATGTTTGTAATATTAGATATTTATGTATAATATTAAGGTTGACAGAATGGTGCAGTGTTGCCACCTTACTACTCTCAGGTCTATGGTTTGAATGTGTGCTTAGATTACTGTCTGTGTGAAATTTCTGTACGTGGTTCTCTTCATTCCTGTTAGGGTTTCCTCTAGGTTCTCTGATTGTCTTCAATGTCAGTTGGTGGATTGCTGGATAACCCTAGGTGTGAATTAGTGTGTTGTGTCTGTATGGTGCTGCAAGATGAACTAGGGTCCCATTGAGGGTTTAATGCATGTGTGCTGGGATAGGCTCCAGATTCTCTGTGATCCTTTCCACTGCTTACTGACAATGAATGAATAATAATGCATTCTGTTATCACAAACTTCTTTTCTTGCAATTGTGTTGTCTGCTTTCTCCTCAGTAATGGCAACGCTACAGTTACCGGTGAATAACTTGGCTAATTTGGCCAACCTGCCTCCAGGCACCAAGCTGTACCTGACCACGAACAGCAAAAACCCATCAGGCAAGGGCAAACTCTTGCTCATCCCACAGGGAGCCATCCTGAGAGCCTCAAATAGCGCAGGTCCGTGTACACACACATACACTTCAGTGCCATATTCTTTCTAACACTAATCCTGTTGGCTCTGTATTTATTCAGACTATTCATTTATTCACTGCTTTATTAACCCAGAATATTAGGAATTCAAAAGAGAGCAACAGAGATTGTGATTGAGTAAAGTCTACCCTCACTCTCTTTCATTTTGGGGGAAATTGGATAAAATTAACTGAAAATTTTAGTGGAGAAAAGTGAAAATTGAACGGTTTAAACACTTATGTTGTATAATTGGTGTATTTGACCCATTTTCTGGTCCTCTATACAGTATACTTAACAGAAGAAGAAGTGTGGGTCACTTTCTAGGTCCTCTTCCCCAGCAGTCAGCATCATTTAATTTTAGTGGAAAACCCTGATAATGAATTGTGAGATTGTTAGAGCTTAGTGTGAGTGATTATTAGAGCTTGACTTGACCTTTTGGCTGGTAATTCCTGTTAAGCTTGTGGTTCTGTGGTGAAATCATAGAACCAGCACTCAGTATTTTTTCTTCTCTCTAGGGCACCAGTCTCAGAGTTCTTCATCTGGTTCTGCTCAGTCATCCGGCAGCAGCTCTGGATCAAGCAGCCTGCCCACCAGCCTGTCCTGCACCTCATACATACTGAAACAGACCCCACAGGTGACTCTCACATCCACACTGCACATTTTAAATTCTAGTCTAGTGTTCATAATATTTATATTTGCAACATGATCTACTTTTATGAAACGCACATAACATGTTTCATTAAACTTTTGCATAAATGCCTCTTAAATGTCCCTTGTTTCTAGTTCTGTTTAAATGATCTATGATTAAGGGTTATGTGTGTTAATTTCATACTAAAAATATTAAGCCGTTATTATTATTTAGCATTATTGCAGTCACTTTTTGGTCTCCTGAGTGCTACACGGGCATTATTACATACAATCTATTATACACCTTTGCCATCAAACAGGTTCAGCCCTGTCTCTCGCAGACTTTGCATAACTTTGCGTTTCAGCAGTTCTTGCTGGTTTGTATTAAGCTTGACACCAGTGCAGCAGAGTGTAGCTCGGCAGTGCTGTCTCATTATTTGTCATGTAAGATCTTCCTGACTTCTCTAATGGCTGCTGTGGAGAGCAGTGCTCCTTGGCAGTCACTTTTGTATTCCTTTATGTCTAGCACGATCATTGTCAACTTGTAAAAAAAGTGTATTTTTCGTATACGCCCCATATATGCTAAGCGTATATGTTTCTGTGAAGCTGCTTTGTGACGGTGGCCATTTAAAAAAAACAAAAAAAAAAAAAAACAATTGAATGGAATTATTTTGAGGTTACGTATACTGTGGCACGTTTGCATTAGCATTTAAATTTATGTATGAAATCTTTTGGCACAACAATGAAGCTGTTGCCTTTCTCAGTCACACTAAAATTTGAGCTTAGACAGAGAACTATATGTGCACCTGAATTTCTATGCTTTATCTTAATTTTTGCTTGATTTAAATGTTCTGAATAATGGATATCAATACCAGTACTAATGTAATGATTCACACTCACTGGCCACCTTATTAGGAACACCATAGTAATACTGGGGGGGACCACACTTTTCTCTCAGCCTTTCTTTAGAAAAGCTGCATAGATTCCTCAAGGTGTTAGGAACCACGTGTCCATAAATAGATACCCGCCATCAACAATACACGGATAAAAAGTCTCATTCAGACAATGCTTGATTAATATCAAGTAGCCCAGTGTTTGCCTAGAAAACATTCTCCACATACCTCTACCAGCCTAAACTGCTGACAGACAGGTTGGGTCCATAGATTTATGACACTGACACCAAATTCTGACCCTACAATCTGCATGCCGCAGCAGAAGAGCGTAAGGTTTATCAAACCAGACAACAGTTTAATATCTTTAACTGTGTAGTTTAGAAGAGCCGGTGTCCACTGTAGGCTCAGATTCCTGTTCTTGGCTGCCCAAAGTGGAATCAGGTGTAGCCTTCTGCTGTTGTAGCCCGTCTGTCACAAAGTTGCCACCAGTCTGGCCATTATCCTTTTGGCCATTCAAATCAACCAACAGTTTCCGCCCACAAAACTGCTCCTCACTGGATGTGTTCTTGTTTCTCACACCATTCTATATAACCTATAGAAACTGTTGTGTGTGAAAATATTAGAAGATCAGCAGTTTCTGTGACACCCAAATCAGGCCATTTGGCACCAGCAAACCATGCCATTCTGGTTTTTGACCTTAACTGAACGTGTTGATCTACATGATTTTAAGCATTGTGGTGCTGCCACACGATTGATCGGAAAATTACAAGAATGATCATGTATACAGTTATTCCTAATAAAGTGGCTGGTGAGTGTGTTGTATATAATTCTATAGACCCGTTTTGTGCCGACATCACAATTATGTCAGAGCGCTAGCTGGCAGCAAAACAAAGATTGTGGTGTTGGTCGCCTGAATCGACAGAGTACAGGCGCCTATTTGAAGTTTTGTCACATACCTGCTGCCACTGCCAGACAAAGAAAAAAAAGATGACGAAAAACGAGCGGACTGAACAGAAACTATCGCCAGAAATTCTCGCATTTGCAGCGCATACTTCATATCAGATAAAGTTAAAGAAACTATTGTTTTTTTGTTGGTATTGTTTATGGTTTGGTTGCGTGTCTAAATATTTCGTATACATGCCCACCTGATCAGAAATTGGTGGACAAGTTAAATGATTTCTCATGTAACGCTAACTTTTCTCATGTAACATTCCCTCTCTTATACACACAAATACACAGACACAACCAAATGGCAGATAACATTAACTGTATGTGTATACTCTACTGAGTCCTTTTGTTATTGATCTTCCCAGGGCACATTTCTAGTAAGTCAACCAGGGGGTTCCGGGAAACAGAGCACAGCCAGTTCCACAGGTCATGCCGCATCTAGTCCCACCTCCGTTACACAGCAGGCCATTCGTGTTACAGCAGGACAGAAGGCGGCCATCTTGGCTCAGGTATGTCTCATGAACCAATCATTATTATAAAAGAGATATTGGGAGTGTTTTTTCCCTGTCCAGGAAGCAGAATGAAAAATACACATATGAGTGGAAGGCGGGTCAAATATTGATAGAAGCAGAGATCTAACCATGTGATATTCTTCATGTTTAGATCATTAGGAAATTTGGTAGAAATAGAAACCAGTCTATGCCTATTTTTTCAGTTATTCTGTAATAAGCAGCCCATTGGTGAAAGTAGTGTTAAACATTTAATATGGTATTTGTAGTGGTGGGCAAAAATACATAAACTACAATTAAGCTGATAATGATATTGTTACTGAGTTGATGAATGTTAGGTAATGTAAGGTACTCTTTAAAAATCACATTGTAGACTGCATTAATCTTAAAAAATGAAACAGATTTATTTGGTTTTGTATAACTGTGCCAGAATATTATATATTTCTCATAATTGTTGGCGAGAGTTAAACATTTCTTTGCCAATTTTACCCCCAGATTAGCTGGTAGCTTGAGTGAAAAGACTAATAAGTGAGCTTGCAACATCGTTTAAAACATTTTACAGTCATTGAGAATGACTCAGTTCATACAGAATTGAGTTGGTTAACATGCAAACCTTTTCATTTCCTGTCTGATGAGTGCTGTTCCACACACTTGTTAGTGACAAAGTATTTACCATATTTAAAAACAATGACCATAAAACCAAATACATTGTGATCAGATACCTTTTGTTCTAGCATTGTTTACTTGCAATACATATTTGAGATATTTCCCCTGTCCCTTTGGTGTTAGACTGGTTACACTGGTAATAAAATCTGAAAGTTTTATTGTTGGCAGGAAGTGTTTGCAGAAGCCTGGCTAGCAAGTTATTCATAATGGACATTTATAATGTTTGTTGCATAGTATAGGGAAGTACAGTGGAGGTATCAGGCTGTAGTGGTGTATAAACTCCCACATTCTATTTGCCTGTTTTCTTATTTTCCCTGACACTTCTGTCAGTTGAATCAGCTTATTGATCTTGCTTTCTCGTCCTCTCATTCCTCTCCCCTTCTTTCTCCTACGGTGTGCTTCCCAAGCTCATTCTCAGAGCTCGGAGTCTTGATTTTGTTCTTTCATTAAGTCATTAGTCATTACCTTATATTGCAGAAACCACTGAACTGACATTGTTACAGAAAAGCGAACATGCTCTTCTCCACAGAATAACAGATTTATTTTTTTTATTTTTTTATTCCTTGCTCATTGAAACATGTAAACATGTTAGATGATAGTCTCACAGTGAGTTGAACATCTAAACATGAGTGTCAGAGAGACCCTGACAAGAAATACACAAAGTGGGAAGAAGAAAGAAAATCCTGATCAAATGCCTTCATTTCATATTACAAAGTCTCTGAAATACTTTATTCTCTTTTGTTTCTATTCAGCCTGGCAGGGAGTGTAAATGAGACGCTGGTAGAAATTTGTCAAGCAGATCTGTTTCTGCCAGAAAGTGCTATTGGTTGCCCACGTGCTAATCATTATGGCTGTGGAGGCGCAGAGAGCGGCGTGTTGGCTGTATTTAAAGCAGTTGTATTTTTTCAGAATGTCTAAATGATGATCTGGGAAAAATTTGCATACATGACCCAAAGGAAAGTGCGATCAATTGTGACAGCAATGAAGCAAGGGTTGGAAGGTGATTTTTATGGAGCTTTATATAGGATGATTAGAACTTTAGCTGCTTTTCTTTTCTAATGACTGAAATTCTCACAGCCCCTGTGACAAATTCAGCAAGAGGTCAAAACCATACACAGTCAATATTAAATATATATATATTCTAGCAATTAGTGAGGTAGAACATAGACACACAAGTTATGACTATTTGCTGCCTCAACTGTCATTTCAGACTAACTTTAACATCACCCAAGCGTCACCCCCCCCCATTAAACTTTAAAATTCCAAAACAGACGCACAAGAACCAAGTTCATTTTCAGCACGTTTTTATTGGTTGAAGCTCCATTGAAACTGTCTGAGGTGTCATGGTGTGTGGTCTGATTGACAGGTGGTTGGTGGCTCCCAGGGCTCTCAGGTAAAGCTGTCTGATGGATCGGTGAAGACGGTGACTGCTGCACACCTGTCCAAACCAGGCAGTACCACTTTGAGGATGACTGGGGGGCTCATCACAGCCACTACTTCAAGTTCACCTGCTGCTACCTCCAGTTCACAGCAGGTGAAATATACACTACTCACAAAAAGTTAAGGATATTTGGCTTGTGGGTGAAATTTATGGAAAATGTAAAAAGTTCACGCTACAGTGATTATATCATGAAAGTAGGGCATTTAAGTAGAAGCATGCAATGGTGATTTCCTCATCTCAAACAATTTATTGAAACAAAAGCCAACAACAGTGGGGGGTACACCACAACAAAAAATATCAATGTCTCAATAATTTCTCATGTGCCCTTGACCATCAATTACAGCTTGACAACGACGTCTCATGCTGTTGACGAGACGACTTATTGTCTGTTGAGGCATGGGATTTCACTCTTCTTGAAGGGTGGCCCTCAGGTCATGGTTCTGGTGTGCAGGGTTACAAGCCTCTACATGGCGACTCAGCTGATCCCCTAGGTTTTCTATGGCATTCAGGTCTGGAGAAAGTGAGGTCTGGTACCCCAGCCTCCAGCAGCCGTTCCCTAATGATGCGACCTCAATGAGCTGGAGCATTGTCGTCCATGAAGATGAAATTAGGCCTGTGTTGTTCATGCAGGTGCACAATGACTGAATTAATGATGTTATTCAGGTAGTATTGGCTTGTCACTGTACCATTCACAAGATGTAGGGCAGTTCTGTATTGAGTAGACACACCTGCCCAGACTGTAACACCACCACAACAGTGGCTGATGCATAGCGCTCTCCTTGACGACTCCAACATCGACTTTCATCAGAGAACAGCACTGAGGCCCACTGGTCCCTCGTCCAACGTATGCAAGATGCCTGGTGGTGTGGTCAGGTACCCTTGCAGGTCGTCTAGCACGCAGACCACACTGATGTCAGACCATTCGAAACCGTTTACGTGACACTTGGGTGCCTCTCACCTCCATAAAATGTGCCTGGAGTTGAGTGGCATTCATCATCCGGTGTTCCGCAGGGCACTGTTCACAATGAAGCGGTCATCAACATGAGATGTGGCCAAAGGAAGTCCACTTCTATGCCTTTCTGTGACTCTTCCAGTCTCTCTGTATCTCTGTCACAACCTGCTGATGACACTCTGTGACACTCTAAGCTCAGTGGCCACTTCCCTCTGAGAACATCCTGTTTGAAGCCTCGCAATGGCGAGGTACTGTTGATCAATTGTTAGGTGTCGTCTTGGTCTCATGATGTCAAAATGTGAACAGCATGATGAAGAGGACAGTTTAAATACCAATTCTAATTGAACCAGAAAATGTATTAGTCGATTCATGGATCAAACACCAGTTGTGAATTTTGCCGTTAAGCACCTTGTTAGAGAACAGCAAGTTATTCAAAATGTACTGAAACACTGAACAGTTGGACATGTGCATTCAAAAGTGTAGAGAAGGTCAAATTAAGTTCACCTGTAAAGGTTATAGTGCAATTTAGGTGCATCCTGAAATTTCACCCGAAAGCCGAATATCCTTAACTTTTTGTGAGTAGTGTATGTTCATGGATTGGATGTGTGTTTAATGTGTGTTTTGCATGTATATATTAGTAGTGTTCAGAACACAGGACCCTTCAGTTTAAGTTAACGGTGGTTGTAGAAAAAGAGGAGGCACTAGAATGTGCTTTTGCTGTTTATTTTTGGCACTTATAAAATATGTCTGTGAAGATTTTCAGTCATCCAGGTGCAGTTATCTGGAAGTTGAATCATGTTTTACTACTCATCCAAGCAGCTTCTTCAGTCTGAGGGAAGTTGCTAGGATTCCATGAATTTGTATTGTACTAATGTTGGGAGTAAGGGGAGTCATATAGGATGTAACAAACACAGAGAAGGAGAGTAATGGGAGAGTACTGAAGTATTAGGGGTAACAGTCAGCTGGATGGGGGAGTCCTTAGGTGTGGCTTTCCTGGGTGGAGAAGCTGCTCAGATGAGTAGTGAAATGTTTCAGTCTAACTAGAAAGAAGTCCAGTTGACATGACTCAACTTCCAGATACACTTTTCATATACAATATTTTCATCCTTTATTTCCTGTGTTTTACTGATGTCTGTCTTCTATTGCATGTATTCATTCTCACTTTTTTTACACACTCTTTTTTGTGTTTCACCCTCCAGACAGCAGAGGTTGCTGGAGTGTCCTCTACTTCCTCAGGTACTAAAGCAGCTGCACAGCACTCTGTACTGATGGCAGCCAATCAGGCTGCAGTAATCAGTGCTGCAAAGAGCGCTAGCTCAGCAGCTAACGTAGCAAAAAACACAGGCGCTGTTGTATCGGTGTCAAAAAGTATCAACATGCCGCTTATCAGCCTGTCAAAGGGGGCGGGGACAACGGTAGTGAGTGTACCCAAGAGTGCCAGTCCCTCATTGGTCAGTGCTGCATCTTTAATGGGAGGAGCTACTGTCAGTGGGAAGACGGCGGCTGCAATTTCAGGTGACTGACGGTTTATCATCATCTAGATTAGTGTACAGGTGATGTTTGTGTAAAAATATCAAAATATATATATATATAAATAAAATACAAAATAAATGAATGTGTGTGTGTATATATGTGTGTGTGTATGTGTGTATATATATATATATATGTATGTATATGTATATTTAAATGAATTAGTAAAAAGTATACTATTAAAGACAAGGCAAGATGTTAATTGTTAAACTTGGACAATGATTACGAATCTTATTTCAAGTATAAATTTAAGATTTAAGTATAAAGTAAATTGTCTACTACTAAAAATTGCCTGTCAGCAACAACATTTTTTCTTGTGTGTGTGTGTACGGACATACCTATGTATTTTTAACACCTTGTAGGCATGTTGAAGCTACATTCTGGGCAGTCAGGCTCACAGCAGACAGTGCTCACGATTCCAGCTAACCAGCTTAAGCAGCTCAGCATCAGTGGAGCATCCACAGGGCTCCAGACCATCCTAATGCCGGTGGGAAAAGGTGATGCAATCTCCCTCATTCTCTGTAGTGTGGATACTGTAACCATCCTTGTGGTAGTTGCACATAAACAACGCACTAAAGGGAAATAAACTAAAGCATAGAGCACAAATAAGGTCTACAACCAACAAGAGAGACAGTAAGAGTTTTGGGTGACTTTTATCACTGTGTCTCATCACTGTGCAGTACAGTGCCTTTTATGCATTACTCAGTGATGTACTCCTGTCTGGTTTGCTTTCTGACTAAATTTCAGATTATTCAGAAATTTCAGAAAATTCAGACTGACAAAGAAAAAAAAGGGAATGTTTAAGGAGGAAAAAGACAGAATGTAAGAAAAAACTTTCAGTAACTTGTTTGCATGAGTGTGTGACTGTGACCGTTCACATTCATCACATTCAACCTCATGTTCAGAAGTAATTATCGTATACCTGCCATCACTGATGTAAATCAATAAAGATCAGCTGTCTCTGTAGGATTTTCCTGACATCATCAATGTTTCATTCGACTTCTAAAGCCATGGTCTGCAAATAGCTTACAAAGCATGTACAGAATCTCACTGTCAAAAGGTATCGATTAGGAGAGGGGTAAAAAAAAAAAAAGAAAAGAATTTCCTAAATATTAGATGTACCATCTAAGACCATCAATATTTCAGTTTCCAAAATATGAAATGACAATATGAAAACCTTTCAGGAATGCTGTCAAGAGACTTATTTGACAAGCTACATGTGACCATCACATGTCACAGCTACTTGTGACTCTCCTATTAAACAAATATGAATCAAATTAAATTAATCAATATGCAAGTTGGGCTGACCTTTTTTATTTCAAAATTGTATTGTATTGTTATCTGATGAGCCGTAATTCTTTTCATAATTCTAAAGATTTGTTTGGTACAAAAACTAAACAGCTTATCAATCTAAGAATACCGTACGCACCATGAAACAGGGCGATGGGTGATCTTCAGTTTGGATTGGGGGTTTGGTCAAATTAGAGGGAATGTATAATTTCAAATACCAATTTATTTTGGCAGGAAACCTGCAGGCCTCTGTTAAATATATGAGAGTCTTTAATAAAAAATCCAATTTGTAGACGGACAAAAACATTATTTTAGTTGTCTACCACAGTGTTTTTGAGTCAAATTTTAATCATGAATATGAGCTCAAAGTGTAGATTTTCAACTTGAGCAGTGTTGAGCACTTTTTGTATGTGGTCTCCCTCCCTCCTTTGTAAGGGACCGAAAGTAACTGAACAGATAGTGCTCAGCTGTTTCATGACCAGGTTTGTGTTATTCCCTAATTATTTCACTTACAAGTTTGCTGCTACATTCTTAAAAGAAAATAATACACTGGTCAGCTCCAGAACAACAGAAGACAAAATGGCGTAGACATGTACTGCTGCCAGCGAAATTGGTTTCCTTATAGTTATTGATGAAGTGAGTCAAGACAAAAGCAGGAGGATAAGGGGCTATGTTATCTGCTCAGATTCAGCCAAATGGTACATTTGAAGTCAGGTCCATTGGAGCACATTGCAGAAGGACAGTGTCCCAAAGCATACTCTGAAATCAACCCAAAGAAGTGGATTAATCTGTAATGATCAAGACTGTTTCTTGACCTGAATCCAGTTCCAACATGCATTTAATTTACTGAAGGCAAAACCGAAGGCAAATTGCCCTAAGAGCAAGCAGGAACAAAAGACGGCTGCATTAAAGGCCGGGCACAGCATCACAGCGGAAGAGTCTGGTGATATCTATGGGATCCATACATCATGGAAGGATTTGCAATAAAAAAAATAATAATTACAGTTTCATATATGATCAGTTACTTTTTCTACCTTAAAAAGTAGGGGACTAAATCTAAAAATCAAAGTCTGAAGTTTGTTTTTGAATTTGTATTATATAATTTCAACACTACACTGTGGTAGACCGCTACAATAGCAGCTGGTCATTGTCCAAAAATGTATGGACATGACTACACGGCATTATATTTCAGTTGGCCTTGTAGTACTAAACTTCCTTTTTTATAAACTTTTCCTTTTTCTTAAATCATCTTCATACCTCTTTAAAAAATATTATCCTCTTCCTTTATCAACTCTTATCTCTCTCTCTCTCCGTGTACTCATTTCTTTTTTTAAAAACCAGTTGGGATTAAAACTCACTTTGCAAGAGAACAGGGTAAAAATTCACAGTGTGAAGCCATCTTACATATTTAGTCCTGAGAATTATTCATCCTACACACTTCAGACTCTGCCCACATTCCCTCCAACAGCCAGTGAGAGTTTGCAGGTTTTAAGCCCACATCACTCTCTGACCCTATAAGACTAGAAGTTGAGTTGGAGTGTATGTGTGTGGTTGTCTGTATAATGTTCTCTCTCATTATTTCGCTTCTTAATTATTTTTTCTGATGAAAAAAACATTTTGGTCAGAAAATACCCAAAGCAGAAACTAGTGTACTTTTCTGTAGTGCTCTGGTTTGTGTTCTCCATGAAATGCCACTATTGAATCCATTCTTTTCCCTTCTCACATTCACCCTTTCATCTCTCCCTCTCCCTCACTGGCTGTAATTACAGTACAGATTGATTTGTTCCTCTGTCCAAAGGCAACATGATAGCCAGTTCTGACTCTGTGTGTGGGAAGGGCACATGAACATCATAGTGTTAGATGAGCTGTTTCCTGTAATGGCCCTCACAGTTGCCATAGTGATAAGGCTTAATAGAGAGTGTGGGGGGGGGGGACCGTATGTCATGTATGACACAGATTCATTGGAAAGCTTCTGAAAAGCTGGGACCTTCTAAAACTGTGCAGAAACCATTAAGACTTACAGTAATAACCTGTGTGTGTTGTACAGTAGTGCAATCTGGCCCTAAATCTGCATCCAGTGCTCAGAGTGGAGTTTCACCTTCTTCTACTGCACCTCTAGCTCAAGGTGAGACACACATGCAGTATTCTGTTAATTGACGGATTTAAAATAATTGATGTGTATAGAGTTACTTTCTGCTTTGCCTGCATCTATAAATCTGTACTAAAACTGATGGGTTTTTTTTTTTTTTTTTTTTTTAACACTCCACTGTGCCTTGTTTTTGTTTTTCTTTTGTGTAGTGAAGACAGAACCGGGATTGTCCAGCTCCTGCACTACCCCAGTAACGCCCACATCTACCCCTTTATCTGCAGTATCTACCCCCCTGCCCACAGCCACCTCTGCTACTGTTAAACTTGAACAGGGCGCAGAAACCACGACACATGAGCTTGTGAAGTAAGAACGGTCACAGGATTGCGACAACACATGAAAAACCAAGTTAATTAGACCCACGTACCAGCCTACAACACACAAAATCAAGAAAAACAGACACCAATCCACTTCAACAGTAAATGAATTGCTTTCAACACTTGTGTGCCAACAAGAATCTACAATTCATTTATTAGACAAAATCATTAACATGCCCACATACCGTCATACAAGTAGTCGTTATAGCAAGTTCTTGAGGAATGAGAATTCTCATCCTTCACTCGGTTCATGCATTCCTCGAGAAACAGAAATGAGGCAGACACTGACTCACCAGTACAGTAGCAGCTTTATGCTTGTAATAGGGTACTGTACAATTTGGAACCATTTTCAAACATGAATTTGATTTGTTGCAGCCCCTATGAGGAATCGGCGGTACCTCTGTTGTCAAAACATCGCGCGTTCATTGGGGCCGTGAGCAAAGCTTTCACTACTCAACTGCTCAGCTGAAAGCCTGCCTAGATTTAAGTTGACTGAAGTGGAGCATATTAAAAGGATCTACTATAGCATGTTCCTACAGGACAAGTAACCTGATGTAACATCCATGGTTTTAAAACATTACTTTCACTAGAGAGCTAGACAGTGGCCGGCTTGAGCTCACAGAGCAGTACCAGTGAGCATGTTCATTAAATTGAGCCTGCTATGGTATTTTGCTAGTACAGAGCAGTGTATGCAGAGAAATAGTCACACATGAGAGCACTTCACATCTGCAAGTACTGAGTCCCACGTGCTTGTTTTTGCCAGGTAGCAAGTTCAGGTGCATTTCATGGCATGTTGTGCACTTTTTCTTTTTTTTTTTTTTTTTTTTTTTTTTAATGCTGACTGATACTTAAGACCACCATTCTTCCCTCTATGGGATGCTGTATAACCTCTAATACATAATAGATGAAGCAACCACTGTAAACAGAGCTCAGTGACTCATGATGTTCCTGACTGCTTTATACTATGTAGGAGACTCAATTTGGTATCTGTATCGATGAGCACCAAAAACATACTCGTACTCTTAAAAATGGTATTGAAAGTATGCCTCTGTGTTTTAAAAGATGCTTAAAGTCAGTTCTCCCCCTCTCAGAGGTGTAAAACTCCCCCTCTCTATCTGTAAAACAATATTGCTCGATAATGTGTTGGCTACGGATAAATGCAGGTTATTGGCAGGCACATTGGCATAAGGAGAAAGTCTCTGCACACAGAATACATCAGCATTATTTTAGTGTAACAAAGAACTCTTAAAATGGATGAGCTACATCCCCAGAGCTGTTCCTTCAGTCTAGTGGCATTTACAGTTTTGTCTATTGCAATTAGAGTAAATGTTGATTAGAGTAATTGCTGTTTGTTTTTATTGCCTTGTAACAAGACAGTTGTTAATGATGGGCTCTTCTCCTTCTTCTCTCTCTCTCTCTCTCTCTCTCTCTCTCTCAGTACGGAACATATTGAAACCATGTTGCAACTTTTGACAGCTGCAGTGAAGAAATTTCCATTGATTGTCCCAGAAAAAAGTGAGCCACTTCTCCCCTTCTTGCTCATATTTCAACTCAAAGTCTCAATTGCTGTGCACTTAAGTGTCTATGAGATTCTGGGAACAGGTTGTGTTTTTTTTTCACCTGTCTGCTTTGATTTTATATATGAGTAATCATTTGTGTGCTTGTTCTTAGCTGAAGATTCCCACCCCTTCTGTGCTACCTCTGTGGAGCAGTACTATTCCTGGAACATCGGAAAACGCAGAGCCGCAGAGGTATTTTGTGTGTGTGTGTGTGTCAGTGAGAGAGAGGATCTTTCTCTTTCTTTCTCAGCTTCAGAGACATGACATTGCACTTTAATATGATTCAGGTCAGCATAATGTCAAATCTTTGCCCACTCTCGTCTTCTGTCTTATTTTGTGTGTGTGTGTGTGTGTGTGTGTGTAGCTCCAGAGGGCAGTAACAGTGAAACGTCTAGTTCAGGATATTTTAGACAGGAACCCACGACTGCAAGCCCTCAGCCCACCTAAAACCAGGGAAGTGGTCCAGTGGTGCCGTCTCCGTGGGTACACACCCCCTGACCCTGAACCCCAGCGAATAGAGGAGGACTCCATAGAAGACATTCTCACACAGATAGACAGTGAGCCAGGTCTGTGTCTATTTGTGTGTGCACACGTTTGTGTGTGTGTTTTTGTGTGTCTACATAGTGAAGGCCAGTATAAATGTGATATTTAAAACACACACTTATGATGATATATGTGATTGATGAGTACTGGCAATGTTATTAGTAATATGCTAATTTTTATGTAGCAAATTTTTAATAGTAACGAAAACCTGTTTATGTGATCAGTTACATACAGCTACATACCAGGTAAAATGAAGGCTGAATTGTGCTATAAAAGGTAAATTTGTCAAATCATATTAAACTGCTGCTCATGTCCTAAGGATGAAGATGTTTGGAGAGACACAACAGAGGATGCTAAGTAGCTTATTCTGTTAATATGAGCCTACAGAATTTTGTAATTGGCTAGTGCACTTCTAATTGCCAAGATAAGGGAGATTTCTCTTTTTCACCCACAGAGCATGTACAGTTTTGCCCTCTTTAACTTGTAAAAATTAAGATCTTCTGACCGTGTTCCCTGTGCAAGCATTTAACTCATGCTACTTACTGTTACTCATTTAGAATCTTTGTGTACATTTGCACGGATGCAGCCTTCACCTTTAATGTATGTTCTTGTTGAAAAACTTGACAAATGCAAGAACAGGGGAGGTAAAAGGCATCCAATTAACCTTTTGAAGCAAAACAATGTGGCAGGTTAATGTCGTTCGGTACAAAAGGCCATTATTTGCTGAGACAGACACTATTTACTACTCGACTGCCTGTTTAATGCAGCATACAGTGAATTTTGTCTGTAGAGTCAAGATTAAATCTGCTGTAACCGAATGGTCCTTAACACTGAGGTTAGGCAGCACAGAGATGAGAATGAGAACTGGGCTTTTCCAGTGTCCTCAATACTCATTAAATGATATTATGATTGTTATCTATGCAGTAGGGAATGCTTGATTCAATTCAGTTGCTGAATTGAGAGCATTTATCCTGACCTTCGTTCATTAACTAATAGCAGAGGCCAGTCTTTTTGAATACTGTGCAGCTTAGTGCCTGTGCATGTCTGTAAATCCGCATCTGTAGAGACATGGATTAATCAGTAGGGCTTTATAAAGCTGATGCTGATCCTCAAAATACATTTCTCCTATAATGATTAAATCTTTTTTCCATGTGTGAAAGCATGTGCATTTATTTTTTGTGTGCATGGAGGGTTTGTGTGTGTTTGAGTGTTTGATCCCACAGGCTTTCTAAATGGATTGAACCCCCCAAGTTTAGATTTGTAATATATTTAGTAGAAAGATTACTCACCACAAAGATTGGCTTTTAAAAGATTACCTGCCTCGTAACCATTTACTAACTTGCTGTTCAGTTCAGCTTACACTTTCTAAAACATTAAAATGACATGCATGACATTAAAGGCTGAGCACACGACTATTTTGAAATTCCATTTTAGTTTAATTTGTATAGCACTTTCAACAATATCATAAAGACAGAAATATATAAATTCAGAATATACAATTAAAATTGATCCCTAATGAGCAAGCCAGAGCCGATGGTGGCAAGGAAAAACTCCTTAGGCTTATAGAAAGAACCCAGATTCAGAAAGAACCCATCCTCATCTGGGTGACACCAGATAGTGTGATTATAAAACTAACTGCTGTACTACAATATTTCTAGGACCTAGGATGATAAAGGGGACCTTTGATATTAGCCTGTAGTTGGACTGCTGACGTGGGTCGAGGCCAGGTTTTTTAATTAGGGGATTGATTACTGCATGCTTTAATAATTAGGTACATAGCCACTGCTAAGGGATGAATTGGTTATTTCAAGAAGAGATTCAGTTGCTGTCTGTATTATTTGTTTGAAGAAACATGATTTTAAAGAGTAAAACATTCTAAATGCTGATCTGATACAGTGTTGTTATATACAGGGTGTGAAATGAAATTGTCTGGTTCATGTTCATGGTTGATGGCGTGCATCAACTTCGTCTAGGTGACGTAGGAAAGTGCTTCTAATAAAAAGATCATGAATGTGACGTAACATTAATTCAAGCTACACTGAATCATTATATAATCTGTAAGAACTGTGTGTGTGTGTATACAGAGTGTCCTTCTACTCTGACGGATGGTGAAGAACTGTGTCAGCGTCTTGAGCAGTTGCAGAGGATATTGAAAACTGAGCCAGAAGAGGAAGACACAGAGCCTGTAGACATTGTTGCTGTTGAAGAGGTCCAAAGCAGAAGGGTCAAGGTTAAGCAGGAGCAGGAGGAGGCAGAGGACGAGCCCAAATTCTTTCTGGGGTTATGTCCATCTTCCCAGTTTATCAGAGACACAGCAGAGCAGGTGATTAGCATTCAGACAATCACTCAATCAGTCTGTTCTGTTATTACTGCATCTGTCTGCAGGAGACTTCATTTAATGATCTAGGTCTCTCTTCACTCTTCATCACATCTCTCTCAGATTGGTGTGAGTTTCCAGCCAGTTGAAGTGGAGAGGAATGTCTTTGCTCCAGTAGTGGAAGCCATGATTCTCAAGGTACTGTTTTTTGTTTTTTTTTTTTGGAAAATTGGTGTTAACTTTTTGTGTAATGCTGAACAAATGAATCTCCAATATCTCTTCATTCTGTCTGATTAGTTTGTTTTGACTTCAATCTCATTAGTTCTCAAATCCATATTTGTTGTAGTAATGACACAGATGTGCTTGAAAGTGTGACAGTTATCTGGAGAATTCCTTTATTTATGAGCCAAGTTCTCTCATGGTTCTGAATATTTTTAGCACCGACACCAGTGACAAAATTGAGGATGATTAAGCATGATGTATTCAGTGCACTCGTCACCACACGCACTGCAGAATTTCCATTAGGCAAGATGTGACCCTGGTTTGCCTTCATGGTGATTTTGTTTCTTGCGTAAATTTGTTTTCACCTACTTAATCATAGCAGATCCTATTGCACATACATGTCCTTCTCCAGAGCCTCTGTGACATGACTGTGCTCATTACAGTGATGCTGCTCATTACAGTGATGCTGCTCATTACAGTGATGCTGCCACTGCCACAGTTGAATGACAGGAATCTGTCTGTCTAAATGCCCAGAGGACCCATACATTTTGAAAAAGACAGTCAACCTTTGAATTCTCGCTTGAGGAAGAACCCTAATTCTAAAAACTTGCTGAATAATGACCAGTATTTGATCTTCACTGGGCTGTGTTATAATCTGTATTAAAGCGTTTGTTTATTTCTAGGCCACACAACAGTTTGCCAGCGAGATACTGAGAGAATCACTAGCAAATGCCTATGGGAAGTCACCTCAAAACAGGTATGTGCGACCCTCTTGTATACTCATCAATCCAAGCATCATCAAATATATTTGTGTTCATTCTTATTGTTGTAGATATATTTCCGAACGATTGCAGTCTTATTTGTTCCTGTATCTAATGGTCTGTTAACCTAATGCTTATTGACCTGTTAAGGTGTAGTCGGGGAGGTCAAACAATTTTGGAAGTTGTCTCAGTATTCATAATTTCACTGTATGGCCAAACGTGAACACCTGATGTGTGTGCTTACAGCAAATTGCAATAAAATGAACTGGGATCCCAAGATGGTGGTGTCTAGAAGGAGAAGCTATGTATATAAAGCAGGAGCTAACAGAGATAAGCTTATTTGTTATTCAGGAAATGAGTGTAAAGATGGGGCTGAGTACTTAGTCTGCATTTCTGTCTGATCTCATTCTCAGGAGGAGGGTGGCTCACACACAACCCAGATTCTCATACATAGTCACACAGATCTCCATCTCTGCCTCAGTCGCTCCCACTCTCTCACACACACACACACACATACATCATCTGTTCGTTTCTCTTATCTCTCACACAACCAGGCTGTCAGCAAAGTCGTGCTGTTTTATACCTCTTAAATCTTCACTACACTGATTCCTGCAATTTATTTCATCTTATCACAGATCACTGATCGTATATCACTGCTAAATACTCATCAAAACTTAATTTCTGCTTACTTAGAGGTTATTAGATTTTGATTTTGGTGTATCTGTTTGTTTTTACATGGATATGTTAAGACAATTAACTGATTGTTCAGTAATCATAAAAAATAGTTTAATCTACTTGGAACATAAGGGATTCAAATAGTTTTGCTTCCTGTGCTGATGCAGCATAAATGCATAAATTACAAATACATGCATAACAATTAACTAAATTGACTTCATGGAGTGAATTAGTTAGTATATATAAAGGTATAATTATTTAAGACCATGTTTGCCCAAAAATTCAAAAGTCGATTGGTTGAAAATGACCAAAGTGGCTAAGATGCTATTTATGATAAGCTGGGAAGGTTGTATAAATATGCTAAAGCTAGAAAACCAGATAACAAAGCATGACGGAATACCCTGTGGTCAAATGATATGGTTCATCCTGGGACATAGCATTCCCACCGTTTCTCATGTTGGCCACAAGCGTTCCCCACGAGCCAAATTTTTACATCAGAACACAAATTATGCCATGAGGCCATCACAAGATATGCAATGGTCTTAAACATCTTGTTGTTTTTAGTACAAATATTTTATGGCTGAAATTTCCAAACATCACTTCATTAATTATATTATGTAAGATATTATGCAGACTACTTTTGAGGTAAGGAACATAATGAAGGCTGCTGAGTTTTGCACGTCTACTGAAGAAGGCAGAATCTCTAGGATATAAATAAAACTTACCCAATTTCCTTATGGAGCTGCACAAATTGTACCAAAGACTTCATTTCTCACATTTCTTTCCACTTGCCAGTACTGTATGTATTTCACATTCTTTAGAGATTTGTACTATTTTCTCTGGAAGGACATTGCTTGAATGAAGTGTCATGCATGCCAAAAGTAGAATTAGTATTTTACAGTGAAATGCCATAAGGAAATCTGTTTAGAAAAAACCCCCCAAATATATCCAAAACAAAAAGTTTTCAGTACTTATAATTTATCTTTGTAACTTCTAACTGCCTTTAAAAGCCCTGTTATTTTATGATTTTATAACATGTACATGTATCTTTATTTCTATTTGTTTCTCACCGGTTTCCTTCACTCCCTTTTTTCTCCCAGGGTTCCCAGAGAAATCTCAGCCATGAACATACACCAGGCTGTCGGCTCAATACCCACCTGCGATTTCCTCAGTAACAGGTACGGCTATCTTCCTTATTTTATTTCATGCAATGCTTATTCATAGCTTCTTGTGGAAGTCAGGCTAACAAGTTTATTTTGTGGCCTTTAAATATTAATAGTGAAAATATTGAAGAAATCTGGTTTAATGGCTGTACATGATTGTAAATAAATAATTCAGGGGATTGAGGATTTTATTTTTCCCCTCTCGTTGGTAGGTACATGGGGTTCCTGCTGAAAGACGGTGGCCAAGACTGACAGTGGATTTGGACTTCCAGAGCTGCAACAATAAACTTACATACAGATGCACAGATTACTGGCATGCCTACTGTAACCTTCCAGCAGTGAATCAGTGTGAAACGTACAGAGGTTAACCATTCCGACACGGACGTCGCATTAACAGGCGAAGACGTGTTTGGATGGAGTGAACCGGATGTGTCGAACCCTCTGATGGTTAAAGATCAGAACAGGAGTTATCACTGTCGAGTTTAACAAGATCTGAACCTGTTCAAACCGTCTTTCTCTATGTTACAGTATTTTGTTTGGCTTTCAACATTATCACAGTCAGACCTAGACTGCACTTGGTAACACTATCCAGCTCTGTACTGCATCTGGTCCTGTGTGACTGTTTCTCTGGCTGTTAGACCTACACAAGCAGAGCAGGGGAAATTCCCTCAAAGTGTTAAATGGGTTTCAAAGCAGAGGCACTCGAAATACACTCCATGGACCTGCTATGTTTGTCTAGTTAGTTAGTCTTAATCTCATCTTCATTTCACTGTTTTCTACAGAGACGGTTTTAGTGCATTTCTGAGTAGAGACTGCAGAGTAGCAATACTAGTGATACAGAATGGTTATGGTAGTGGTATCACTGTTGTACTTACGTATTCACTGGTCTTAATCTGTGGCTTACTGTTGTAGGAGAATCCACAGTTAACCAGGAGTCCAGTAATCACATGGTGTGTTGTGAGAGTCTCTACCATTCACTGTTTGTTTTGGGAGCACTGGGCAGCTGACATTAGAATGCTGGTTGGGTTTGCTTTTTGTCTATTGTTGTGGTCTATAAAGTCTTGACCATCATCTTCAGATTAAAACATTGCAGGATGTGTGTTTAGGAGTTGATGAATTATACAGTGAAGAGAAAATTCCAGTGTTGTAAAAAAATGTATTTTGTGACATTTGCTAAAGCATTTGTTTTGTTATGAAGATGGCTGGTACTTGCTAAGTCTTAATATTCAGGTGCTTTTATGTCATTGTATACACAAGCTTTTCTCGCACCTTGTCCTACTGTATCTCAGCATTGTATGGTTTTGTGTGATCAAACACACCTTGCTAGTTAGTCACTATATACGCTATGCTGGAGATAGAACAAAGCTAAATAAAGCAGCAGTTATCTTTCTATCACCAGAATGGCAGTTATGTGTTCAGGAGGAAAGATTCTGGGTGCAGATGGCTCATTTGTGCAGAAGGTGGTGTTGAGTTTTTTTAGAAGAGTGCAGTGTTTTGTAGGATGAAATTTAGCCAAACGTGATTATGAAACTAATATGGCAGTTAATGGACTCGGATGTGCCTGGCGAATTCTCTTGGCTTTCATTCCATTTTTGTTAACTTAAATAGCATTTTAGTCTAAGCAGTTAACGTCAGCATTACGGTTGCCTGTGACAGCTGATACATCGGAGTGCAAATTTGCATCGCTTTAGGAAAAAAGGGTGAAGTAAAAAAAAACTGAATAGGATCTCGGTTCAGAGGTTTGCAGCTCTCTTTCTGAATGTGATAAAAAGAATTGTAAGAACCTCTGTACCCACCCTCCTTTAGAACTACCTCCAGTCTCTCATATACTCTAACAGGATGTTGAATCGTCTAATATTTACCCCACCGCTCTTCCTGAGTGTCCAATCCTTGCCCATTTCTCCTTGACACATCTGTTATGAACTCTGCCACATGTCAGACACTGCCTTGTTCAGGTGGGTACACTGCGAAGATCATGGCAAAATGTAGACTTATTGCCTTTGGTTCTTTTCAGGTTTTCTGTTGATGTATTGTCTTGTTACAGAATACACTCATTTCATTTTTTTTTTTTAACCTTTTTGCACTCAACTATATCATATTCTACATTCTTCAATGTAGAAGTATTGAACCAGCAATGCGTCTGTCCAGTGTGTCCATGTATTTGTATATGTATGTCTAATTATTGGAGTGTGTGGGTGCCAAGGTTTGTTTGCTCTGTGACAGTTGTATATTTTTGTGTATGCACGTGCTCTGTGCACGAACAGACTTAACTAAACAGTCATTACCTGTTTAAACAATCTTAATGTATTGTAGACATACATGACCAATTATATTTTGCCTTGTTATGTAACTAAAATAATGACTATTCTTGTATTAAAATGGTAGATACGCCACTAAAAGTTTACTGAGATACTGTATGCAATGTTTGTGTGAGTGGTGTCATCAGATTTTCTCACTCTGAGCAAAGAAAGAGAGGATGATGGCGAGACCAAACATTGTTGGATGAGTGCAGTCCCAGTTTCTCTCTCGTCTTGCATTTGCAGGTTTGGGGTCATTAATATTGACAGCTTACTTAATTAATGATTGAGCAATGTCTAAAATCTTTAGCAACGTTTGTGTTTTCCAGGTCTTCGTGCTAAATGAATACCTGTGAAGATTAAGGATGTAAAGACTCCAGCTCTCAGTGCTTTAACTGCAGGGAAGAGATGTTCTTGGACAATATACTCACACAGACCTGGCATTTCTGTGGCTTTCTCACCAGCGTTCACACACACTGCATTTTATTAAGGCACAAATATAGCAATATTATAGATTTTATTTCAATAGTGCATTCTACAGTTTTTCATTTCTATCAAGAACTACTTAACAAAATAAATTAACATTGGTTCTGATTTGCTCAGTTGCTAAAAAAAAAATCCATAAATAATAAGTAAATTTTGATTTAATAAATGTTTAGCAGGGGTTGAACGGACGAAGCATATAGTGGAGGCATCGGAGGTACAGTTCCAGCAAATAACTGGCTCTACAGGGAGGTAAAGCTTAACTTGTACATGTAAAAGACATCTTTCCAGCCTAACTGCCACACACACACACACACACACACTCGTACATCACACCAAAAAGCAGCCAGTTGTCATACACCTGAAACAATTATTGTGAAACATGCATATTTGTGTTCCCCTAGTACATTATCTGCATACTTTCATTCCTATATGCCTCTCCCTGTTAAAGTGCCTACTGGAATTATTGGCACCCGTCATAAAAATGAGCGCAAACAAAAAGACATTATAGACTTTACACACAACAAAGGAACTATCACACTCTAAAAAATTGTCGTCATTAGGACCAAAAATAAGATTATTTTCTGTCAATGTATGAGCCAAAATTATTACAGGAATAAATAAATAAATGCACACATTGTGATTCTGGAAACATACATTATTAACTTGAACAGCTGTAAAATCCCTTTGTCTTTCATTACCATGGGAAACCCCAAAGAACTTTCAATACAAAATCAGATTAGAGAAGCAGTTATAATAATACTAAGCACAATTATGAACATAAAAAATAGTAGTCCCAAAGATGATTAGATTTACAAACTGCCATAATGTGTTAAAGTAAGAAGAGACCAAAATCAGGGTATATGGACATGCACACCATCAGCATGTTTTTGGTGACAAAATGGGACTGCATAAGCCTGAATGTGGAAAAATTCCGAGGAGGTTTAGTCTTGGCCATAAATAGAACTTCTAAAAAGAAAACAACCTAAAAATGATTAAAGAAACACAAAATCAGTTTTGATCTTCAGTGGTCTAAATTGAAGAGGGAATTCAGCATGCATAAGCCTAAGAATATGAGAGGAGCTTAAAACGTTCTGCATGGAGGAGTGCGCACAGTGCCTAAAACCTTTGTTAAACATTACAGGAACTGACTCCGTGCTTTTTTCTTGTACAGACCACAAAATATTAATTGTGCTGTAACTTAAAACCACTTTAGGGAAAATTGCATTACCTAACACCACTGTTGGACCAAAACAAGTTTAAATAAATCTATACACTGTGCCTATATGCTTAAGTGCAAAATATCATTGTAATGCAGGTGTTTTTTATATAGTAATGTTTTTGTCCATTTTCATGAAGGATGCCAATAATATATATGGAAGCCACTGTGTATCAAAATACTAAAGACTTGCATGAAATTCATGCTCTTGCATAGATTTCACACCAAGTGAAATTAGCCCTACAATTCTCCAGTGTTTGTACCCATGCTGAACTATGGAATGGTTTGGACAAATAGCATTGGGTGTTTTATTACATCATCGGTCATTTAAACCATCAGCAACACTGCCGATTCGGCCCGTTAAAGGTTGTTGCCTCAGCTTTTTGAAACGTTCCCTATAAGCTCAGTGAGCTGTGTGTGCATTGTATCAAAGTGAAATCCATGTGTGTTTTCTAGGTTAACTGGTCCACCGGGTCATATGTTGAAGATTCGTGATCCACTCTGGAACACAGCGGACGGGTTGGGAGACAACTTTGTCCTCACCAGCTGCTCCTGTCAGACAGAAATGAGAGGTTTACTAGAAATGAGAAGTCAGTTTGCTATTAACACAAATGCTCAATCATGCCTTAAACACACATCCCATCAATCCTACTCAGAAGTGTGAATGCTGGTAGAGCAGCATTTGGTGTGGGTTGGTTGATGGTTAGGTGACCACATACTTTTGGCCATATGGAATATAGAAGGTTGTGACTAGGTTTTAAAATTTATTGACTTGGAGATTGTGAGCTCAGTTGTCAGGAGAACCAGATATCCACTGTAGCGCTCTCTCAAGCAAAGCCTCCAACCTTGTAGGTACTTGTAAGTTACTTTAAATAAAGGTCTACCGAATGAATGATATGAATAGTCAAGAGCACCTCCATTATTGATGACCCACATTTCTTATCAATATTAATATGTGAGCATTTTATCTTTAAATATGTATTGCTGATGAAGTAAAAAAAGAAATATCTTGATCATGTTAAAAGATTTTAAAGCCTTTCACATTAAAAAGTGTTGTGGCAGTTCAAGAACAAGGCAGAGAAGCAGACTATTCAAGTGATGAGAGATGAAAGACAAGATGAAGAGAAAAGACGAGGCAATAAAGAGGACACTGGTAAGTGAAAGAAAATTTAATATGGGGAAAACCTTAGCCCTTGCCCTTGTGAACAGCACTGGATGAATTTTAGTATGAAGGCTACTTAAACTTTTGTCACTGAAGGTTGCTTCAAGCAGCATGGCTTGTCACAACAATTACTTGAACATCAAATCTAAAGAAGCTACTTTTCAGGCATTTGGCTGTGTGGGTGTACATAGAGGTCTTTGCTCAGCTGCTGATACAGAACAACCTGCAGCTTATGAACCCAAACCCTCCTACACACTCGATTTTTTCTTATCATGTGCACATGCTTAAACCTTGCTTATTTGCTCTCTCATAAATACATATATCTCATACACATACAATTGTACTCTTGTTCATGATGACCTCTTCTCCCAAGCCTATTAATCATCATAATCAATGAGAAATGCATCATTGCAGAGCAGCATACGTGAGTTGTTAAGCAATGGAGAAAAGAAAGTACACTTTGATAACTGTCAGAGTCGGTGCATCATAACGGATAACACATAACACAATGAAACGACTTCAGACGAACTGAGAAGGTGCTTGGTGAAGACTTCCACACTCAAGTCACTGGGCATGCTTATAGGTAAGCATAAGAACAAGACTGATTGCCATGGCATAATTTAGGCAATCTATACATCATGGTGACTACCACTCACTGGGCAAAAAGAGATTGGTTTTTAGACATCCAATTCATTATCCTGAATGGTCTCATAATGAGGGCCTTCAACCTGTGCAGTGCACCTGATCCAGTCGATGAGATGCGCATCACTTCTTCCTAAAAGCATAGAGGACCAACATATGGCAAAGACACTGTACTAGTAAACTAATGATGCGATGGAGTACACTCAGTTCCAGCTGGTTAATGAGGCTGATGTAATCTCTCTCAATCTGGCTACTGCAGAATACTAATCCCAAGAGGACCCATTTCACTGGAAAAACCTTTATCTCCAGCAAACTAGGGGCTCTGCCATTCTCACTGTGTGGTTTTTGGTGTAGAAGAGAACTATGCATGCACCATTAACAATCCAATCAACCTCAACCAGAGTCAATATTACACACTATCCTGGCTGAATCAGACTGGCAAACACAGTAATGCCTGCCACACCATGAGGTTAAATTTTTTGGTAATATTATAATATGCAATATCCTGTGCATCATCATGGGAGACAGGGCTGCTTGCTTACTTCTCAAAAACATCAGCAGCACTATATACTGGAAGATACTCAGCAGAAGAGATTATAAATGTATACTGTCATCTCTGAATGACAGCTTGCCTGTAGCACTGATCAGGTCAAAAGCTGTTATATTGAGCACATGTGGTCATGTGATGAGAATCAAGATAAAGATTGGAACTGTGTTATTCATAGCAAATATTGTGCTTCTTGGAAGAAAGAAACTCTCAGGTAACTCTCAGGTAATTGGCAGTTAGAAGGAGGGAAATAGAATCCTAATTAGATTATGTTTATTTCTTTCATCTCACTGTAATCTGTACACACAGTGTGTGAGTGTGGGTGGGTATGTGTGTGTGTGTGTGTGTTTGTGTGTGTGTGTGGTTGGCTGGCTGGATGTGGTTGATGTTCCCTTTGGAAATGGCCATTACAGCAGAAAAAATATCTAATCAGTTTTAGCCTTAGCCAGGCTTTGAGCTGGAAGATGAATAGACTGCTTAACTTCAGGCTTAATGCACAGGGCAAGCACACAGTTTCCATTCACTCTCTATGCTACAGGATTCTTGCATATTACTGTCACTGGAAAGCATTTCTACAAAGAAAAAATATATGCAGGCATTTTACTAAGCCAAAGAAATATGAGCTGGATCTTGGCTATTTTAATACAGTACCAAGTACCAAGAGCAAGGTCATCACTTTATGACGGTGCTCTCACATGACCAGGGCTCAAACAACATCATTACATTGTGCTCTTTGACCCAAGCTACTTTGGTCCACAATAACACTTATAACATTAGGTTCTACTTCCCTAAGTAACGAACCACCAGAACAGTTTCCTTCTGAACTAGTATTAAAGTCATGGGTTCCTGCTGCACCCTGCCGGATAATCAGATACATCTCATAAATATTGCAGATGCCATACTTTATTGAGGATGACACTCAGTATGTTGATTCTGATCTAGTAGTGAGGATGATCTGTATTGAGAATGACTCAAGTGCTGATACTCTTGTCTAGTGGGGAATTCTGATAGTCAAAATGCAGATTTTGTCCTCTGTTGTGGATGAAAATCACTCAAGTCTGGGAATAATAAAGATTTTGATACAGTACTCAGAGTAAGCCTAGAAGAAGATGCTTCTTGCTGACTACAAGGATTTCATTGTTAGTCTTTTACACTATAGCAAATAAACTTTCCATTGCTTGGATACAACTTGTGCATAGAAGGGGCATGTGCATTGATAAGTGTGAATCTGATACTGTGCATGGAAGTACACTGGGGGTTTTCTCAGGGGCCAAATGCATATTTTCAACCTGTCCATCTAGGAATGCTGGTCCTGTCTAATGGGTAGCGGGCACAGAGAGCTTTTTTAGTAACATTAAGCAGATGGATCCATGGGGGGTTTGGCCAGAATGGGGCTATTAACATACGGGTTGCTTGATTGATTGAATGATTAATCAGTAAGTGTTTTACAGCCAAATATACAAATGTTTACATATTCTAATTGTGTACAAAATTCAAACCAGGCAGATATCAAATGGCTATCAAGAATAGTTTCATTTGTATTAAATAAATTCATTTGTATTAAATTATACTACACCAGAATTCCTGCATTAATTCTAAAGAGAAAAAGAAAAGAGCCATGCTGGGTGTACTGTCAATACTTTTAGAAAACATTCATACAGTATATCTCACCATAATTAATTTGGAACATTTTATTTATTTTAAAATCTAGTGTGGGCTTTTTTAGAAAGATCATGATTTGTAAGGGTTAGCACTGTTGTCTCACAGCAAGAAGGTCCTGGGTTCGAATCCTGGGTTTGAACAGGTGAGGGCCTTACTGTGTCCTTACTGTGTGGAGTTTGCATGTTCTCCCCGTGCCTGCGTGGGTTTACTCCGGGTACTCCGGTTTCCTCACACAGTCCAAAAACATGTAACTTAGGTTGATTGGTAATTCTAAATTGCCCATAGGAGTGAGTGTGAGTGTGTGTGGTTGTCTTTCTTCATGTGGCCCTGTGATGGACTGGAGACTTGTCAAGGGTGTACCCCTGCCTTTCGCCCAATGTGTACTGGGATAGGCTCCAGCAGACCCCTATGACTCTGATTAGGAATAAAGTGGGTATAGAAAATGAATGGATGGATGATTTGTAAGGGACAATTCAACACTATGTTTAAAACAAGTGTTTGTAATTGGTATATAAATCTATTTAAGTGTCAATTAATCACACAGGAACTATGTTGAAACCCATAGTGAAATGGACATTAAATGGCCAGTAAATTCAGTAAAATCATCAAACACAGACTCAGCACACTCACAGGTAAGCCTTCTACGGACTACTGACACAATTGTCTAGAATGACTTTGTATTTTGTAGCATTCAACTTTACCTTCACTGGAACTAAATGGTCTAAACATGTTCCAGCACGTCACAGAACATCTAGATACACTGTATTGCCAAGAGTTTTGGGACGTCTGCCTTGCACATGTACATGCACATGAACTTTAATGACATCCCATTCTTAATCTGTAGGGTTTAATGTGGAGTTTGCCCACCTTTTGCAGCTCTAACAGCTTCAACTCTTCCGGGAAGGCTTTCCACACGGTTTAGGAGTGTGTTTATGGGAATTTTTGACCATTTCACAAGAAGCGCATTTGTGAGGTCAGGCACTGATGTTGGACGAGAAGGTCAGTCTCCGCTCTAATTCATCCCAAAGGTGTTCTATCAGGTTGAGGTCAGGACTCTGTGCAGGCCAGTCAAGTTCCTCCATTCATCCACCAACTCACCCATCCATGTCTTTATGGACCTTGCTTTGTGCATTGGTGTGCAGTTATATTGGAACAGGAAGGGGTCATCCCTAAACTGTTCCCACAAAGTTGGGAGCATGAAATTGTCCAAAATGTCTTAGTATGATGAAGAGTTCCTTTCACTGGAACTAAGGGGCTAAGCCCAACCCCTGAAAAACAACCCCACACCATAATCCCCCTCCACCAAATTTTACCCTTAGCACAATGCAGTCAGGCTAGTACCGTTCTCCTAATCTGAAGGCCACACAAAGTTTGTATGTCTGTAGCCATTGACTCTGTAGACAGTTGGCGACTTTGGCGCACTGTGACCCCACGCTGTGATTTTTTCTTGGCCTACCACTTCGTGGCTGAGTTGATGTTGTTCCTAATTGCTTTCACTTTGTTATAATAACACTAACAGTTGACTGTGGAATATTTAGTAGTGAGGAAATTTCACAAATGGACTTATTGCACATGTGGCAACCTATCACGGTACAATGCTTGAATTCACTGAGTTTCTGAGAGCGACCCATTCGCTCTCAGATTGGAACTCCTGTATATGATTATTTGGAGGGTGTCCCAAAACTTTTGGCAATATAGTGTATGTTAATAACTAATAACATGGCACCTTGTCTGAACCCACACAAGTGGTCAAAACATATTGGAACATGTGACTCACATTGAAAGTTAACTGAATGAATGAAACTAAATGTTCACTGCACTGTGTGGGCCATCAATTAACTGTCAGCGTCCTGCACCATGGTATTCACCCAGGCCTGCAGGCCCTTTCATATTGATCCAGTATGCCCTTGGTAATTGTTAAACTAGGGCAGCACAATATAACATTTGTCAGTGCTTATCACAATATTGGTCTATGCAGTATTATTTATTATACTGTGCTTTTAATACTAAACATTTTACAAGCACCAGATATTAGGTTTGAGTGCAGTGAATCTTCATTAGTATTCAAAAAATGTAACTAATAAGGTCAAAATAACTTAAAAAAGGTAATAAAACTTAATAGACACCGAAAGATTTATTAAAGACAGTCCTCTCTGATAGTATTGGACAAGCAAAGCTTTTGTTTTTGCTATATACTAAAGACATTTGGTTTGAGATCAGAAAATTTCAGTTTTTTGCTGATCTTTCCTGATTTTTAATGTGTTAAACAACTTATAACATGACTTCATTCATTTGAGTCCACCCATTTTTCAGGTAATAAAAAATATTATTAAAATGCGGGACTGACACCCTGTTAGATTGACTGGTCAGAAGTACAACCGCATGGTCTGTCGTGTGTTATTCCTCACATTAAGAATTTCACGTTAGTAGTTCTCTTTCCGTAATAATGTATTCCAAGTCCAGTAACAACGAGGAGTGAAATAATCCTAAACTAATCTCAGCTATACATTCTTAATGAATTAGTGCCTGTCCATTATAATCTATATTACTATGATTTTCTTTAATCCCTTGCCTAGATGGGAGATGGTTCAGGCATCTGGAGTGTGTCTCTCAGCTGGTGAACACATCACACATGTGAGCAGATGGCACAGTGAGGAGACAGGCCCATGGTATGTTTTAGACTCTTTAGGATAACAAGAAGAAACCCATCTGTCATACAAGCTGCTGTATGAATACCATGAATAACGAAAGTAACTGAAGATGCTCATGAACACAAAACGATGCCGAAACAGCTTCTGAAAATAGTGTTAGCAAGCTGAAGGCATTCGCTCTGTTTGTCAACTATTTTAAAGAATCCTTTTTTAATTTGTCGTATATACGTTACAGCACAGTGAAATGATTTTCTTAGCACATCCCAGCTTTTTAGGAAGTTGGGGTCAGAGCACAGGGTCAGCCATGATACAGCCACATCTGATCAACATAACTCCCTTCTTACTTCATAATAATATGGCAAAGATTTTGACTTTCTCAGACGCTATGTCTGATTAATTTCTTCTGATTTTCCAGCATCATGACCATCTGCTTTGGTGCCACTAACACGTCTTGGATCCTTATGCTGAGAGACTTCATGCACAAATGATAAATCTAACTTAATTCATTTAAGTTTCTTCAGCATGATCCATTAATAAAGCAACAGCTATGAAGGGGAAAAAAAAGTCCAGCCACCAATTTCTTTCCCCCAACTTCCCTAAGATGCCCTACTTGCATAAAGACTGTTCTTAACGGGTTATCAATAGGGCTATGTGAAATATAGGCTACATTTGTACTAAAAGTGTAACAATATACTGCTATGAAGGAGCACAATAATAAGGAAGAATTACAATGACATTCTCATTTTCTGGAAAACAGCACTTTAAAAACAAAACAGAATAACATGATGAAAATATGTGAGAAAACATTAATGGCCTAAGATAAAGGGGTGTTTATTTTAAAAAATATTCCTGCAATTTCTCAAAGCAAATAGCTGAATACTTGTACTGTTCCTGTAGCGTTATATGACACTTACCAACATTATCAAAAGATTGCAAAGCTCTAATCAGGCAGTGTTTAAGCATACGGACATTAAGTAGAATCATGGGGGTTTTCACACTGGCAGTTTTGTCTGAAACAGATCAAAGTCTGCATGAATAAATAACTAATGTAAAAGCTCTCATGTGGATCAGGAAATGCACTGTGGTACCGAACCCGAGACTTCCTGTAGGATATGGTGTGAGTTCAGTTGCACTGGAACTGAGCTGTGATTGCTACAATTGTTCAGAAAGTAAAGTACCATGAGTGGCAGGGGAATGTTGTGGGAAACAGAACAGGTGAAATGCCTAGGTGACTACTACTACTACTACTACTAATAATAATAATAATAATAATAATAATAATAAAGTTAAAAATAAGGTGAGTTGTGTCAGTGTGCATTTGTGAAGATAAGGTTCAACAGAATTTAGTGAGTCCACATTGGGAATAATTGCACTCAGATTCAGGCCACAGTGTATGAAAACCACCTATATATTTTAAATGATCAACTTTGTATAAATAAATAAAAGAAATAATTGAAAATAATAAAAATTTCTTGCGTTCACATGAATGATTCATCAGTGTGGTGTTGCACAGGTATATCTTAATTTTAATATAGATTTTAATTTTTAACTGTAATTTTTAATTCCTGTACAATGTCCATTGTTAAAAGAGCTATACAAATAAAATAAAATAAAATAAAATAAAATAAAATAAACAGGATTGATTTTCAGGCCATTCTCATTGATCACACCTCATCTTTTTTTTTAAGTCTAAATTCTTATTAACTGGCAATATTTTGGGCTGTACAGATGTAAATGTTTTTTTTTTCTGCAGTATCTATGCATGCTTGTGACCCCTAGGAGGTCCTAGCAAGTGGTTTATTTCCGACTTTCTCACCTGTCCCTTGTTTTCCCTTGATGTGCTGCTCTATATATGTTTGTCCTGCTGTCTTGGTCGGTGTCAGTCATTATGCTTATGTATGTGTCGACGTAACGGTGTGTGTGTGTGTGTGTGCCATAAGGCTGGACACCATGTTATCTAGGTTTTTATGCTTTAGTCATGTTTTGTTGAGGTTATTTAAGTCACCTTTAATGTAATTGTGTTAGTTTTGTGAAATAAAGGCAGTGAACGTACTGGATTCCTGTGTTTGGGTCTGATCTGCTAATTCTGGCGCTCGAGCTTGCATCAGCGGCATCCGCCCCGTTCATTACAGTCACATTATAAGAGTAGGACTGCAGAAACACTTACATAGCTCTCCAACATCAGAGCCTCTGCTATAGTCTGTGGGTAAAGCAATTTCAGTTGAGCTGTTATTTCCAACGTTTGAGCCATTCCACAAAATCACATCACGATAGTGATAAAAATACATTTTACCTTGCAACCCTACTACACAGCAACCAGACAGCAATTTTCAACAGCAGCCTTCCACTCAAGACACACGATCCATTATAACTCGTGCCCAGCATGGAAACTGGGGAATTACAGGAGTTAGGATTGCTGTCATGGCTCCAGCGGAGGCTATGGGGGAATGTAATCGTTTCTTTAACCACATCAACCAAACTTTTTAAAGGAGGATGTTCAGAGGCAATGTGCTTCATACAGATGCTTCTGATGAAATTCTAAAGCTTTCAAGAACTTTTTCCTTCATAGTTCTTTATCTTAAAGGACCAAGTTAGAGTACAAAATCTGGCATCAGGTGTCCGGTGTGTGTTAGATCTGTGTGGATGATGCATCATTAAAAGTACTTCTCAAATTTAAGCATTACAATCAATTATATTGTGAAAAGTGAAATTCATTTAAGAATTTAAGTGAATTTCTTGTGAAGCACTGTGTTTAGGACAACAATATTTGATTTCTAAATGGCAGCTAAATCTACATAAACAATGAAACTTTGTGTTTCATCTGTTAATATTCAATTTTCCATTACATGTTTACTCTGTGGCTTGTTTGTTTGAACAGTAAGTCAACAACGATCCTTTATACACTAATCTACATCATTTATTTATAATGCAATAAATCAGAGCTCAGATCAATACACATATTGAAATTAACCGTTCCAATATTGGGAATGTGTGTAAGGTTTCTTATCAAATGTCTTCTGTTCATTACACACGCATCTGTGTGAAGAGTGAAATGGTGAAAGGCAGCAGTGCTTGAGTCAGTGCCTCTCTCCAATTGAATTATGACTCAATTGGAATCATTTCCTCAATTTCATGCCACATTTGCAGTGAGTGTCCTGTCCTGTACTGTACTGAATCCAGTTACAGTCTGAAACACGAGGTTATCATTTCCTCCATACTCTTCTCCTCATTAATCAGACTTTTTCCAGTCACTGCCTTTTGAAAATACATTGTTGTTTACTGTGATGCTTTGAGGCAACAATAGAACATAATGAACTAAAGTTTGCGCCTACTGTAGCCTCAGATTCCTGTTCTTGGCTAATAAGCAGATGTGGTCTTCTGCTCTTAAAGCACATTCGCCTAACAATCTGCATGTGCTTTCCGAGATGCTTTTCTGCTTATCAGTTGTAAAGAGTTACTGTAGCCTACCTGTCATCTCCAGCCAGCCTCAACCAGCACATTGAGCACCAACAAGCATTACACACCATATTATTTATGATATAATTGCTGAGCTTTTTTTTTATCAAGCTGGATATGAAATTTATTCATGAATTGCTTAATAATTGCATGAATTACACAATAATTGTGGTATTGCTGAAAGTGAATGGTTTTCCACTCATGGTACATGTGTGTTGTGGAAACTATTGATGTCATCATTGGCTGAAACAAATGGGCAAGTTACTTTACTTCCTGAACCCGAGTATGAGCTGAGTCTCAGTGCACCCGAACTCACACCACCTCCTACACCTCCTAGTCTTGGGTGGTCTTGGGTTCGGTACTGAACAAGGTGGTCTCAGCCTCATTCCAAATGAACTCGGTTTGCTTGTGGCGAAAAAGCAATCCAGTCTGTACAAACCAACCTGTTTAGCAATGCATGATGGGAACTGTATTACACAGCGTGGTTGGTTGGATAATACCACACATGTATTGCAGGTCATCGTGTCTTATAGATCTTTGAAGATGAAGAATTGTGAGGGTGAGCATGAAATGGCATTTCAAAAACATAGTAATGAAACCACGTTATCTCAATGACACCTCAATTTACATTCGAACCGATAAATTATAACGACTACAGCTTAAAAGAAAGCCACAATGAGCTCACAGTGCTGCTGACTACCCATCTTGACGGATGATCGCTGAATACCTCAGAATATAAACATGCTCACTCGGACCAATAAGAGGTCAGTTTACTCACATGCATAACTTTCATAAACATATTTTGGTAAATTTTTGAAAATGCAATATTGTAAAATAACACAGTCTGCAATTAAGAAGGAACAGGCGTTTCTAGACTAGTTTGTTTGTTTTTTATCAGAGGATGGCAGCCGGCTTACAAGCTGGCTGTGCAACACATTAGAGTCAGCACTCTAACAATATGGACGCAAGTCAAACCTTCACTCTGAGAAATTCCTTTGCTGTTGCTGTTTAGTCATCATTTTGCCATTTACAGCTCTTGCTAATCTTGCTTTTTATGCACTTCTGTGGCTGTCACTAAATGTAAACACGTTTGATAATTTACAGATCGCTGGCATCCATCAACATGCACACATAAATACGAAGAAAAAAAATCAGCATTACCAAAGCACAGGCAAATCTACCAGAAATTCCTTAAAATAAATTCTTGTATAACAATATTTACACAGATCATTTGTCTTGTCTTAACACAGGCCTCTGGACTGCTGTATAATTAGCTTGCAGGTTGGAAAGTGCAGGGGAAACATTAGGGTAGGTTATTCATACTCAAATCTAGGACAGTCACAGCACAGCATAATGAAGTGCTGCCACACAAGTGATCCAACTCAGGAAATAAGCTTGGTAATTAGGTGAGGTATTTAATTAGGAAGAACAAATATGTGTTAAATTAGGCATGAAATCAACAACATGGAAAACCCACTTATGACACCGCACTCTGACTCACCTCTTGTCTGGAACTGACCTCAGCCCTGCCTGCCATCTCTGTAATGTTGGGCTGCGAGCGTGTGGTCATGTCCATCACACTGATGTCTGCGTGTCGGTGTGTGTCAGCACTGAAGGCGGCCTGGTAGCTGGTCTCAGGAGGAGGCTCACTAGTCGCCGTAGCCAGGAATGTAGGCCTTTTCTGAACAAGCTTGGATGGCTGCACCCCTGCCCAGGGCCTGTACTCCTCTCTAAATCCAGACAGAAATGAAATATTAGGCATTAGAACAGGGGTTCCCAAACGTCTTGGGCAAATGAACCCAAAGCGTGACTTCACAACACTTTTTCATTTATAATTCAGCTCTTGTTTATTCATAATGTGAAAACACACTCGTAGTTGAATTGTGACAGAGCTGTTGACTACCCATCTTGATGGGTGATCGCTGAATACCTCAGAATATAAACATGCTCACTCGGACCAAGAGGTCAGTTTACTCACATGCATAACTTTCATAAACATATTGAAATTGAAATTTTTGAAAATGAAATATTGTAAAATAACGCAGTCAGAAATTCTGCAATTAAGAAGGAACAGGCGTTTCTAGACTAGTTTGTTTTTTATCAGAGGATGGCAGCTGGCTTACAAGCTGGCTGTGCAACACATTAGAGTCAGCACTCTTTAACAATATGGACGCAAGTCAAACCTTCACTCTGAGAAATTCCTTTTCTGTTGCTGTTTAGTCATCATTTTGCCATTTACAGCTCTTGCTAATCTTGCTTTTAATGTGAAAACACACTCGTAGTTGAATTGTGGCTTGTTTCACTGTGACTCCCAGCAACATTTTAAAACAGTTGAAGATCAAATTTGGGTTCATATTTGATGTTCAAAATATTAAATTAGAATTTGTATATCAAACCATCCCACATTCCACACTGTGTGGGACCCCTGGAGTAGAAGCTGGTATGAGCTGCTCAGACAGCTGCAGTACGCTGCTTTACAGTACAAGAGGCAAAATAATTACTAATCCAGTCTAGTTTGTGGTACAGCATACAACAATACTCTAAAGATTTGCACTTCACCGAAAAATGATTATCCACCCATTACTCAGTGGATAATTTCCCCTGGATATTGTAGACATGTACCTAAGAACTTCTGTTTCATTACTTTCCTGACTTTTTCTTATTCCAGGAGTCTTATTTACAGTTTTTTCATACTGAAAATTATATTTCACCCCAAAAGAAGATGAGTACCCCTATGTGTTGAGTTCTCTCTAGGTTTCGTCCTCATCTTAGGGAGTTTTTTTCTTGCCATACTCATCTTTGGCTTGTTCATTAGGGATCAAAATTGAACTCCTGATTTCTATAAAATCAGTGTATTGTTAAAAGCAGACACAAATAAAATTGAACTGAACTGAATGATGGGATTGCGATGGACTGGCGACCTGTCCAGGGTGTACCCCTGCCTTTCGCCCTATGTGCGCTGGGATAGGCTCCAGCAGGCCCCCGTGACCCTAGGAGTCCTAGGAATAAGCGGGTATAGACAATGAATGAATGAATGAATGAATGAATGAATGATGGGACTTCTTAGATAAAAAAATATATATAATAAATTGAACTTAGATCACACCTGTGTTAAATATGTTATATGAGTATATGTTGTATGTACAGTAAGTACTTGTAATGAGAAGCCAAGCAGCATTAATGGTGACACAAAATGACAGCCAGTACCGGCAGCTTTGATGATCACTGGGTTGTGATGTTTGTGTTGAGATTTTTGTGTTTTGCTTCTGGCAACTCTGGTTTCAATCTTTGCCTGTATACTACGAGTTTGATTTGTTCCTTGTTTTTGGTTTGGCAGCCTCAAGTGTATATACTCCTTATATGTGTTGTTAATATTAATACATTGTATATATTCATCGGTACTAGGGGAGTGGCTGCCATTTTTTTGGGGGTGGGTATTGTCTTTGGATAAGGGAGGTTAGGGAAGGTAATTTCTTTTTTTGTGTGTGTCTAGGTCAGTTACTACCTAACCTCAGTGTGTTTCAGTTTGTTATTTTGGCTTTGGCTCACCCTGAAGTTTTCACTGTGCTGTACATATCAGTGTATCACAATAGTTCACTTCTGTGTTGTGTGTCTCAGTCCTGGTACCTCAGGGGCATCATATACATGTTCTTTTCTACTTCCCATATATATAATGTGCTGCTTCTCATGCTTTGAATCCCACCCTAGACTAGGTCTTAACAGAATTTGGTGCCAACAGCATGAATCCATGGACCCAATCTGCTTTGTGTCAACAGTACAGGCCGGTGGAGGTGGTGTAATGGTCTGGGAAAAGTTTTCTTGGCATACTTTGAGCCGGTTAATACCAATCAATCATCACTTCAATGCTTTGTGCATGCCTTCATGACCACAATTCTCCTAATGGGTACTACCAGCATGCTGATGTACCATGTCACAAAGCAGAGGTCTCAAACATTTCATGAAAATGTTCTTCATTAGCCTTCCCAGTCACGAGACCTGAATCCAGAAGAACACTTCTGGGATGTGGTAGAACAGGAGGAAGCATGAAAGTGCACCTGAAATATCTGCAGGAATTGTGAGATGCGATTATGTCAGCATGGACCAGAATGTTGAAAGGATGTTTCGAATATCTTGTGGAATCCATGCTATGAAGAACTGTGGCTGTTTTAAGAGAAAACAGAGACCCTACTCGGAATGGATGACGTACAATATGACAACCTAATATGAATGCAAAGATTAGATTCATCGATGAAACTGAGGACAAATTAGCTCTGCAATTAGTACCTCTGAATATGTGCTACGGTATCTGGCACCAAGATTTTTTTAAGTTGCAAGTCTCCATGGATCAGACTTGTTTGTCGAGCACATCCTACAAATGCACTGGACTGAGATCTGTGGACTTTAGAGGCAACGTCAACACCTTGAACTCATGTTCCTCAAACCTAAGCAATTTTTTGTAGTGAGCCAGGGAGCATTATCCTGTAGAACAAGGTCACTGCCATTAGGGAATACTGGTGCAATTAAGGAGTGTACTTGGTCTGCATCAATATTTAGATGTGTCAAAAAAGCATCCATATAAATGACACAACTCAAGGTTTACCAGCAGAGCATCACACTGCCTTAGAGAACTGACTCTTCACTTGCTTCATTTGCTTATCCCACCCATTGACAGGTACCATCAATATTACTCACTGCACCTGTCAGTGGCTTTAATGCTATGGCAGATCAGTGTCAGTCATATGAATGTGGCCTGACTAGGTCAACCTCAGAAAGGTTTGTAAGTTAAACAACAGACCAAACCAATTTACAAGCATACCTGGTTCACGATCCAATTGAAAAGCAAGCAGTAGTTTGACAGTTAGTTATAATGGTTTACTGCACTACGTAAAACATACTATATATGTTTTACTATATATACAAATTAAATATTTGCAAGGCATTTTTCCATATTGAAAAATATCATTTGAAGGCCATATAGCCCACCACTATTTGTGAATGAATCTTGTGTGTTAAAGTGGGAAGAACACTGACATGACCATGGAGGATGGGGTCTGAATAAAATGGTAGAAAAACACAGTACTGTAAATGTGATGTACAAGGCATTTAAAGTTTTATGTTAGCCCACTGGGGGTAGTGATTATGTGTAGGGATTACAGGCTTATGAGCAGTAAAGGACCTGACCAGGGAAACAGTGAAAAAAGTTAAGACATTGAGCCAGCCACCTTTTATTATCAGCTTCATAATGGTGTAAGTTTGGGGTTGCACAGTGAAAGAAAATGCTACGAATAACATTTCATGCAAGTTCATATTGACAGGACATTGTACCATTTGAGGCCATGCTTGAATTATTCAGTTAGTTTTACTTTGTGTTATTTATATTTTACATGTATGAACATAAAAAGTTGATCGAACAGAAAATGTTTAAGATATCAAGATATGATCAAGTTAAAATATGTTTCAATATGTTTGTTAGTACAATTTCTATTTTTAAAATAGGAGAAAAAGTAGTTATTGAGTGGGGGGTGGGAGAAAAAATACTGATCTGCTCTTATTTGCACTGACAATGCTGCCTCAATCAGCAAGATGTGAGAAATGTTGGGTCGGAATTGGTGGGAAATTTATTCACAAATCTTATTGGTCTTCAATTATATCCACTTATATCCAAATATTTAACCTGATATTTAACCTGGTGATTAACATATACAGAATTTCAGCAAGGCCTAAAATGACCTGGTATTCATTAAGTTCATAAGTGAAATTTTCATGCTTACAAGTGTACTTCTACTCACAGTGGAAGGTCAAGTCATTTAAATGTGTGATAATGATTAAGTGTGAAACTTTCGAATGAAAATCAACAGTTAAAGTATGAGAATAAATAGATAATTTACATCACCCTAATAAAAATCAATAGATGTTTACATCAGTCAGAATTTAAATGTGTAGGAATAGGTATTTTTGTCAGATTTGGGGTAATCACCATGTACTGATTTTTATTTAGAAAGATTTTCCCCACAACATAATTCCTGACAGTCAGGATTTAAGCCTCATCATAGCATTGAGATAGCACTGGTTAAAGCAGTAAATGACCTGTTACTGGCCTTTGCACAGGGCTGTGTCTTCTTACTGGTGTTGCTTGACCTTAGTGCAGTTTTTGGCACCACTGATTATACTATTCTACTTGATATGCTAGAAAATGTTGTTGGAGTTACGGAGGTCTTATTTTATTGATGTTATTGGTGTGTAGATGTAAACTGCGACTTCTCAATGCATATTAAGTTTGTTTCACAAGGTTCTGTTTTAAGCCCACTGCTTTCCTACTTATATATTCTGCCCTTAGGTACAATTATTCAGAAATATGATATTAGTTTCCACTGTTCCATGTTTCAGCAAATCCATATGAAAAGCACCAGTTTAGTAAATTGAAGAATGTGTAAAGGACATTACACAGTGGGTGCTTACTAGGGTGGGTGCATGTCCTAGGACCACATGCAGCCAGACGTAAGCTTTCTGATTACAGAACCACTCTCTTTTCTGTTTTATCATGTGCTGCAGTAAAAAAAAAAAACCTTTATTGACTCTTGTCTTTCATTTGAAGCTCACGTAGATAATATCTCTAGAGTATCCTTTTGTCAACTCAGTAATATTGCTAAGAATTATAAGGTCACTACATGATGCAGAAATACTAGTTCATGCTTTGTTACCTCTAGGTAGGATTATTGTAATTCTCTACTGTCTGAATGTTCCAGTAGGTGCATAAGCAAGTTCCAACTAGTCTGTGCAGCAGCTAGAGTGTGTTTATATCTGGAACCAGATAACTAGAACCAGAAGATATGAACACAATGCTCCTATCTTATCTACACTGCATTGGCTGCCAGTAAAAATTTGTATTGATTATAAAATACTACTACTGACCTATAAAGCACTGAATGTCTTGCACTACAGTACCCGAGCAAACCTTTTTTTTATGCTCCGCTATCCGCCATCATCAATCCAAAGGTGCAGGCTGTTTGTGGAGAGCTTTTTCTTACAAACTCAAGAACAGGATTCTAATTATTGTCGAGACACTTTTGTTTAGTCAGGCTTTTATGAACAGTTTTTCTAAGTTAAAGGGGCAGATCTGGAGGATTCATAGACAGTGTTTTGGTGAACTGGGATGCTTGGATGCTCATGCATTCACTTCTTGCTTTGTCCTTTAGTTATGCTGTCATGGCAAGTCTTGCGGGATCATTACATGATGCCTAATATGCCATGCCCAGAAAAGCATAATAACCTAACATTCTCTCTCTCTCTCTCTCTCTCTCTCTCTCTCTCTCTCTTTCTGTCAAGCTACACATGCTTCTCCTGAGGTCCTCGAGTTCCTGACTTTTCTGCTCTTCAGTCCTGCCTGATCCATCCTGATTTCCTACTCCTGGTTGAAGTCTCATCAGTTGGAATGCTCAATGCTGCTGAGGATGGCCCCTACGACTGCCTGGAGATATATGGGACTGCTGTAGATAGACCCACTTCAAACTGCTGTTGCCACAGTCATATCTCTATGTTTGAACATTTGATGGCTTCAGAAAGAAAGAATTTGTGTTAAATTTATGTTAAATCTATAATGAATTCAGAAATGATTCATACTTACAAGTTGCTCTAAAGCTCCTGGTTACACAATTTCCCTTGACTGTATACAGTTGGAGAAAGGGAATTATTTATAATCACACTCTGCAGTGTCACCCAGAGGATGGGTTCCCCTTTAAGTCTGGTTCTTTTCAAGGTCTCTTCCTCATATCATCTCAGGGAGATGTTCCTTGCCACCAATTGACAAAGTGAGGTGGGCTGAATAGGCAGATCACACAAGAGGGGTGTTCACTCAAGAGGAATGGGTATAAAATTAGAAGTGTGACTCTTGTTTTGTATGTTTTTGGTGTCTGATAAGTGTTTAATACTGTTTGAAGTATTTTTCCTTCTGTTTTGATTTTTGTCTTTTTTGTGATTATTAGTTTAGGGCTATGTGAGAGCTGTTTCTCCTCAAACTGAGATCCTGCCAAGCCTGGTCTGTCTGACCCCAAATCTCTTGCAGCGATTGCTGTAGGAAACCCTGTTTCTCCTATTGCCGGCTTTGGGTATCTTAAACACTACACTGATCCAGCAGCTGGACACTCCATTCTGCTAAGGCCAGCGTGCCACTCTTTGGTCTCTGGCTGTTCCATTTTAAATGCTATCTTTTGCACTTGAGATCATGGCCTTGTGGTGTTAGGTACTGTGGTAAATAGAGAGTGTTCGAGAAATGTGATGTTGCCTGGCTTGGGTGAGGGAAACATGCCAGAAGCCTTACATTAGGAAACATCTCATAAATAATTGAATAAAAGTGTGAGTAAATAAATTTCAGACATAAGGACATTAATCTATGAGAGTAAAGTCTAAGCAGGTGTATTGGAAAAAGAAACACAGTAATAAATATGTATTGTTTGCTGTGGTGTGTGAGTATCAAGTAGAGGATTTTATTGTGTCAGCAAGAACAGCAGTTGGAGGTGTTCTGAGAAACTATGCCTTCCAAGAGAATTGGTATTGTTGATATTTTGGACATAACTGATTTCACTGTGCCCCCAATCCTATAAGGGTCCCCACAGGGTATGAGAACACTCCTAAGAATTGGTTGTGTAGATTTTTTGGATATTCTCCTAGCTGCTGTCACTGCAATTCAAATAGAGAACCAGTATTTTTGAGTGATTCGTAGATCCTATTGTTTGATTGAGTGCTAAGAGCTCATTTCCTGCCAGCATGCTAATAAAATAAAACAGAGACCTAGATCAACTATAAATAAGCAATTTCTACAGTTAAGGAGGTCTCAGACTATAAAGTACTTGTGTGTATTTGACTTCACTTAGATCATTCATACACCTATATGGCATAGTGGTAGTTAGAGCTTGATCCATGCTGTGATTGATAGAAGATGGATTACATGGACCAACAAAATAATTGACAGTGCATCAGTTTTAAAACCAAGGGTGTCTTGGTCTTGAAGTGAGTGAAATCTCTCTAGCATTGAGAAAGGTAGGCTGGTTGAGGAGGGAAAAAAAACAGCAGAGGGGAGGTGGACAGAAAGATTAGAGGAACGCATCACTTTAAGAAGACTAATGGTAACTGTGATACCAAACAATGACAAGTGTCAGCTGCTGCATAAAATCTCAACAGGAAGCCCTAGGTTAAGAGGACAAGGGGATAGGAAGTGTGAATCATTTGTGTTCTTGTTCTGTAATTTTGGATGGAACAAAAGAGTAGAGAGCAAATGAGAGTGTGTATATTACATGAAACAAAAGCTATAAGCTCTTTACACTTCTGTAGTATGAAGATTTGCTGGGTAGGAGGTATCCTTTAACTGAGGAAAAGAAAAATTCATTGCTAAGAAATGAAAAGAGGAAGTAAATAGAGAGTGGCTGGATGTAGACTGGGCAGGAATAGGAAGAAATTGGAAAGCATCAATCTCGGGTGACAAACTTGTGAATTTAGCAGAGTCAAATTAATTGCATTGGATAATAATACCAATAAAAGCAGTAATGGATTTCTACCTAGATTTAGGAGAGTTTCAGGGATTTGAGAGAGGAAAAGGAGTAAGTGAAAAACAGTTAAACAAACCAGAGATTGAAGTCTTAGTACTTTTGAGAAGAGTTAGGGTATCAAAAAAAAAGCTCATCTCATGAAAACACTGCAGAGATTTTTGTGACATTTAAGCCTGACTGTAAAAAAATGAACCGTCTCCTAGAAATGTTAGTGTGGGCAGCTCCAGAATACAAGGACCACTCGTGTCAATCCAGTTGTGACCAATCGTGTCAATCTTCTCCCATAGAAATGCTTGCAGGCGCCAGCACAATTCGAGGGTATTAGCAAGGTACTATTGCCACAAGGGTACAGTTGGACAGATGATGACTTTTTTGGGCATGGCAGGCTTTACTTCTGACTGAATGGTAGACTATGCCATTAAAACTGGACCTTTGAGAAAAATTATGTGACAAGAAGGACAACAGAAATTGAATTGTCTGTTGAGACAGACTAATGATGCATTGGTTGCCTTTGAATCATTGAAAAATGAGCTGCAAACAGCCCTTGTGTTGGCAAATGGTGATTATATAAAACTATTTTACTGGTATGTAACCAACAGAGGACAGATATGTATCATATGTACTGATGGAGGAAACTGGTAGTGGCAGAAAGAAACGACCAATTGCATACTACAGTAACAAACTGGACAGTGTGGCCCAGGGCTATCCCCGATGTTATCAGAAGGGACTTGCTGTATCATCCACTTTCATTATGGAGTATCCAGTAATCATATAGATACACCAAAAAGTTGTTGAATTGCTCGAAAAAGGTAGATTTGTTTTGACACAAGCTTGTAGTTTGGCTTACTCATCTCTCCCCATTTACACTGACATTACCATTAGGCATGGCACCACAGTTAATCCAGCTGACATGATTCCCTTGGCATTTGAAGGCCAACCAAAGTCTCAACCATATACTCAATGGCTATTATTCATCTTTGACATGATGCTTACCTATCCCAGATACAGCAGTTGATTATTTTGTTTATGGATTTTGTTTTAGAGATCATTTGAGTATACATGCAGGTATACAGTGATGAGAAGACAAAATGATGAATTTCACAACATTGTGACCACCCATGTTCTGTACAATTAAAAGCTCTCACCACAGTGTGTCAACTGACTAAAATGTGGTTGCTAATATATACACCGACTTATGCTTGTGGTGTGTGTCACCTGTTTAGTGTCATTTAGGAACAGAGAACTTTTAAGAAAAGTGATATAACTCTTGTCCCACATGCTGACAAAATAGTTCAATTGATTGCTGCCAGGATGCCAATGTCAGGCTCACAAAAAAGTGACTTTATTAATAAAAGAAATGATGCTGTGAATTTAGAGGAAAAAAGGCCTCAGGATGCCATGAGGCAGCTATGGCCCCAATGGTCCTAATCCAGCCTGAACATGCTGATGATAAACAGATTCAGCAGATGGGTGGAAGCAACACCTTCAGCAGACCAAAACAGTATGACTTCTTAACCCTTGACCAGTTTCCAGAAAAAGCTGAATGAGATAGCTTATGAAGCTGGAATTAAAATGCACTATTAACTAGACAGAATGAACTTCTATGTATGCTATCACCTATAACCAAACTAATAGTAGCGCCTAATCCTTACCGTTATCAACAGTGTGCAGAGCTTAACAAATACTTTAGCCATCTGTTCAAAATTTTAAGACCCTTTTGTCTGGCTGAATGTTTTGCATATTTGGGAAATCCTTACTATCATTGCCAGTACAACACCACGGCATGGGGAAGATATTGTGAGGGTCTAGACATAACAATAGTTATGCATGAAAGGGCAGTACCAGAGCATTACAAAATAGATTACAAGCTAGAGTATAAGGGTTACAACAAATCTGATGGTGAGTAGGATTTGGGAGCATTTAAGGGAAGATGTGCATTTGAATGGAAATACGTCATAGAATGCAGAAACTTCAGGAAGGAAATCACATCAGATAGCACAGACACATAAGTAGAAAATAGTAAATCATGATGATGAAAATCAAACGCTGGCACTTCCTCAATTACAGCCATATGAAGAACAAATATGCAAATGCAATAGCGGAGTTCTAGGATGGAAAGTAAATATGTGCAAGAGTACAAAAGGTGACTTTAACTGATTGGGAGACAGACCCACTAAATGAGAGAGATTAAAGGAAAACATAATGAGAGAATATACACCAGATCCTAGTGTGTACATAGATTCAACAGGACAACCACAAGGAATCCTAAATTAGCATAATGCTAGAAATGAGGTAAAATCAGGCTTTGAATAACATTCTGTGTGAATGCTGAGTGGAGTAGAACTTGAGAGAGTATGTCACTGAAAATGCCAGGAGAGATAAGAACACTAGGAACTTGTTTGAGATAACCTTGAAAAGTGGGGATCCTAGTTGGTGAAAATGAGCATTGTGGGAGTAAAGTTAATTGCAGTGGGACTTGTATTCTGCTGTGTTGTGTATTTTTGTTGAAGTCCTTTCTGCTACAGGACTTAAACTTGTGTCTAGCACAATTACGAACACCAGTGAACTACAGGAAGAGCTTTATGAACTAAAGGATGATCCTTATGACTCCATACCAGGTCGGTCTTGTACTCTGGATCGGATTTCTGAGTATTCAAAGTATTCAGATTGCAGTACCTCAAAAGAGAAAGAGAAAGAAGTGTGATGAGCCATACCCTGGGTGTAAGTGCTAGCCTAACCTCTCCCCAATGGTGACTCTACCATTCACAAAGTATCTGGGTTAAAGAGACATCAAGGTGAATTATTGCTGTAGGATGGAGAAGTAAGCTGATACGTCTGTTTGCCTGCAATACTGATTGAAAACTGGTCTCGTTACATTTGATTTATTGTTGTAATCTGAATGATTCATTTATTATGATATAATCGTAAGTGACTGTATACAAATTTGATGCTGGATAATATTGTGGTTTTATTTGAATAATTAGTGTACTCTAGGATCTGTTACTCCTGCCTAGTCACATGTAATCTGTGTAATCTGAGAAGACTGGATGGTGAAATCAGTTTCTTGAGGTACGTAGTCCCAGAGAAGGAAAATATATAGAATATTTATCCTGATAGAATGCAAATATGGAGCCTAATGTTTAACCTAGTTATAAAAATATACAGAATTTGGTTTGAGTACAATAATTGTATTTTAGCAAGGCCTGAAATGATCTGGAATTTGAGCAATGTTGGATCACACTGTGGGTCACAGTGTAGAATATCGGGTCAGCATTTAATTGAGTGATAATGTAACCGTGTGAAACATTAAGAATGGAAATCAGTGAGAAGAAAATCAATAGATGATAACATCAACCAGAATTTATAAGTGTGGGAATAAATAGATGGTTGAATAATGTTATTTTTGAAAAATAAGCTGACAAAGCTCTCACCACATTGTGAATAAGAATAGAAAATGGGAACTAACTGTTGCAAGAGACCAAGATGTGACAAGAAGAAAAAGATGCTTAATTCTGAAACTGTATAAAAAGCTGGCTCACAATTCTTTTGGTTCAGACGATCTGCAGATGTCTCAGCTTTGTTGTTTCTCAATGGTTTGGTTTTTGGCACCATAAACCCCTTGACATCAGAGGTATTGATTTTTATTTAGAAAGATTTTCCACAACACTAGCTAGCTAGATGTGTCTAATGGCCTTGGAGATGTGTAGAACCTTAGGGAGAGCCTCTACATCCAGCAGTTTGACAATTATGCAGTATTAGTGTGCATTACACAGTTTGGAAGGCAGCCTTTAATTCACTCTAAGTGTGTGCACTCACAGGGCTGAGACTAATGTACAAGCAGCTTCTTCTTCTTCTTCTTCTTCTACTGCAAGTAGCTTGCAATAGCGTTTTTTCTAGAATCTACATAATCACAAACCCTGTAGCTTTAAAAGTGATTATTTAACAAGAAAAGGCCTAGTGCACTTTGTTAGCCATCATAACTCTTATGTAATCAGTGCAGGACAGTACAGAAATAAAAAAAATTCAGACAAGAAATTCAGTAAGCATAAATAAATTTGCTTAATTTTATGCGGATGCCTTTGGTGTCTCTAAACTGTAACACCAGAACCTGCTAAACATGAAAAAAAGATAGGACAAATAATCAGACCTCGTTACATAGGAGGAAGCAGCAGAACTCATGTAGGGGTGTTTGAGTGGTACAGTGAGTAACATCTGTGACACATCTGCCACATCAGCACCAACATCATCATCAACGTGCAGCTTCATCTCCCTTTTTAACTGCCCAGTATTGTTCAGTGAGCATTTTACAGCTGCGTTTGAATGACTGTGTGCTGATTAGATGTGCAGTATCGAGATGGATCAGAATCTTAAGTGTATCTTATCTCCTCGCATGGTTTATGACAAGTGAAAAAACCGGCACAGTTTAGTAGCTTACAGCGTAGCCTAGTATCTCACAGACTCATTATAAGTCATTATTAAGGTTTCTGTGCCTCGTTTTCATCACTCGCTTGGGGCACAGTTAATAAAGTGCATTACATAATAGGCTGCATTACATTTTGCTATTCGCTTTTAAACCACTGCAATGCAACAGCCCTTACCCAGGCGCGTCCTGATTTCACTTATACCCTGCTTTTACAAATAACTCTTCATTATTTATTTCAAGCTCATCACCACCTCCATCCTCACACTGCAAAACTGTAGCTCCGTCCTCGTGTAGTTACCTGTAAGAGCTTGTTTTGGCCGCTTCGCTCTCAGTGTGTTTCAGCCTGGCCGCGCGCTCCTCTTTTCCTGCCCGCAGTTGGTTCTGTGTTACCGGACTGCTTTTACTGACGCCGTTACTAATCCATGGAAAGTTGTCTTTTTTGGGAATGGGCCACGGTTTATAGTCCTGTTTGTACTGGGTCACGCTAGGGAACGGCGCGTCCTCGGCCGGTCTGTAACTCGGCTCCGCGCGCTTGCGATGCACTCGGTTGCCTCCGCCGTCCTGCGCCGCGGAAACGTCTCTGTGCTCCGGCGTGGCGTGACCGCGCTTCTGCGTTCGCTCTGCGGGAACGTTTCCGGTGACCGAGCGGATCTCCTGATCTGCGATATCAGAGTAGTTCTGGATGGTCAGTGGGACGGACAGGTCCGATTTGTCAAACTGGTTCCAGAACTGCGCCAGACAGCACACCCGGCTAATGCACGGCCACGCCATAATGATCGGAGAAAAATGTAACTAAAAGAAAGAAAATAAAACAAATAAACTAAAACATATGAATACAGAATTTGCTCGGTCACATTCAGAACGGTCTAGTGCTCCTAATGAAGTGATGAACAGGGCTGAGAGCGAACGCACACTCCTGACGCTCTACACTCTGCTTTCACGTGCTCCCTGATCTCCCATCGACGCAGAAAAATCCATAACAAATCCGACAAAGGGCCACGGGAAGCAGGGGCTCCTGCTGGGTTACTGAACTGACTTTCAATTATTCCCAGCGTCGTCATTTCGGTACAAGAGTTAAGAAAATCACATCCTTCCCGATATTCATAAACCATAACTAGTGGCCATATTTTTGGGGCTTGGTAACACTTTGATTAATTACTAATGTGTCAATAATTAACAGCAAAACTGTACAATGCAATACCTATACAGAATGCAAACACTGGTCAAAGTGACTAATTACTTAATATATATAGTAATGATACAGGAGTAGCATCGACTCACAGGGGTGTAGCCATACAGGTGTCAGCTCCAACGCCTAACAATCACGTGAGCTCTGTTTCACGCCTCCTAAGCTTTCTTCTTTCTACAATCTCGACCACACAGATGATATGGATCTACTGGTATCCTGTCCTCCAAATCCGGGGATAGCTTTGTGTTTTCAGCTCTCTCTGAAATAAAGTTCCTAGAGCTACCAATGTAGATACTTAATTACTTACGTACACTGGAGTATATAATTATTGTTATTTCATGCACAACAATCAAGTTCAACAATTCAGGCTTAAATTGACAATTAGCTTCGGGATTCGGAATTGCCTTTACATTTGTATCATTTGGCAAAAGACCTTCTCCAAAGCAATTTACGTTATCTAATTTTTATACATCTGAGCAATCGAGGGCTAAGGGTCCAGCAGTGGTGGACCTGGGATTCGAACCGACAACCTTCCGGGTATTAACCCAACACGTTAACCAATAAGCAACCACATCTTTGCGAAACGTTTAACCACAGTATAGTATAGTAGATCTGAGTTCAAACTATTTATTATTAGAGTTGATATTTTTAGTTGTGAATGTCTCCCCCTGCAGGCAAATATCACAGTTGCGTGCCTTAAAAAGGTTTCAGATTGCCTGGTGTGATTATTTCATTCTTCATATGCTTGAGAGACTGTGATCCCCTAAAGGCAATTTTCAGAGAAAACAACGAAAAAAAGTTACCCAAAGACAATCCTGTAGCCCACCTTCTGTACATTTCAGTGTTTTCAACTAGTTAGATCATTAAAAGGCAAACATTTACAGCACAAAGGGTATTCCAGGTCCAGGTTAGGAACCTGTGGATAACATAAATTGCTTTTGTTTCACTCTAGGTTTTAAGTAGAAATTCACCCAGTTATTTAAGATGATCTATGTTATTTATTAGTGTGAATTATTACGAGTATACTCATAGGCAATTAACCATGAACTTGTATCAGATTATTTAAAAGAATTTTGTTTGTTTTTCAACCTAATCTCTATCTAATATCTGGGTAGTTAATGGGTATATACCAAAGACAAGGACTCTTTTTTGATATCCCCCCCCAAAAAACCCATTTGCTGTCTCTCACTTATAATAGAAGTTGAAGGGTAGTTGATAAATTCTGTTAATGAGCATTAAATTATATGACTATATAATGTAAACTGGGTCACACAGAAGGTAGTTTAGGTTACTGTCTGTGTGGTGTTTCTCTGCATGTTCTATGTTCTTCCCATGTCGGTTACTTTTAGGTCTTCTGTCTTTTTCCCCACATCCAAAAAACTATGCCAGCTGGATTAGCTACAGTTAATTACCAGTAGTAATTAGGAAATGATGAGTGAGAGTGTGTGTAACTGGTTCTGACTGCAAGGCAACACTGACCAGAATAAGGTGATTACTAATGATGACTAAAAGATTGAATAAAGCAAATTTAAAGCTATTACACTCGGCATGAATGATTTATAGAGATTTTAATTTCTTTACTTGGTACAAGGAAATATGTTTTTATTTTTTTGTCTGTGGTTATCACAAATATACTGCAGATGAAAAAATATTTCTTTAATGCAGTTTAGGAGTACACATATCTTATTTAATAAAGCAAAGTATTACTTTGATTAAAATATTTATACCTGAATGAATTTATAGTTTGTCCTTATGTTTGAAACAGATTGTGATTAAAATTCAGACATCCAGGTTGATTCCTGTCCAGACGACACATGGCCTTAATCACTTGAACCTGAACTGGAATTAAAACTTATGTTCATTAGGGCACTTTAATAAAGGACATTGTGTGTCACAGTATGTTAAAAAATTATGTTGGGTATCCTATATTTACTGGTATCTTGTCCTAGGTCTGTGGATTATACGTTTTGAATTTGAAGCGTAAGCTTCAAAATTTATTTATTTTTTTTTTACATTTCACTTTATCTATTTTATTTCACTTACATTCCAGTACACGTTCTTTTATTTCTTTTCAGCGCTAAGTGTCCTGTGTTCTTTTGTGTTGTCTTTATTGTATTTATTGTCTTTTTTGCACTGTCTTGTCTATGCTCTGTTTGCACCTAGCTGCACACTGTGCACTTTACGTGGCTAAGACAAACTTCTGTCCTAGCTCTGTGGTGTTGTTTGTTGTTTAGTATTGAACTTGTTGTATGTTTATGTAGCACCAGGTCCTGGAGAAACGTTGTTTCATTTCACTATGTACTGCGCCAGCTATATGTGGTTGAAATGACAATAAAAGCTTCTTGAATCTTGAATCTTGTAAGCTATGATAGTTAGGGCAGACTCCATTCCTTCTTCCTCAGTTCCACTCTCCGGATTTTACCACTCACTGTCTTGGGAAGCTGGTTCACAATCTCAATCTATCATGAAATAGAAATTTCAATTAGAAAAACAGACAAAAATCTAAATGTAAATTCATTTACTTGAGTAGAGCAGTGGCCTGAGATGTATATTCTGCAAGGCTCACAATGGAGTTAATGGCAAGACAATAAGTCATGGTGGAGTAAATGGCAAGACTAATGTATTTGTATATCATAATTCATACACTGAGGCCACTCAGAATGCTTCACAATGACAGAGCTAAATATTTCAAGGCAACTAGTGATAAGACTGTAAGCACAATGTAATCGCAATAAGTACAAAAAATAGATAAATAGTAAGATAAATATTAAGGTAAAATAAGCTTAAAATAAAATAAAATAAAATAAAACAATAAATGCACTCTATTAGTACTTATTTTCTACGTAATCTTTAAAATGGTTAAGTTTGGATGGAGCTTGGGTCTTCTGGAGGATGGTCTATGTAGAATAAAAATACATGCAGCTTCTCCCTCATTTTCTTTGCAAAACGCACTTTTTGACAAATATGTTTTTCAACAAAGCACAGTATACACCAGCAGAATGTAACTTCCATGCTCAAAGAGCTTCATTTTGCAAACACACCAGCTTTGTCAGTCTTTTATGTATTTATTTGTTTATGTACTGATTGTGTGTTGTGTTGTTGAGTTGTGTTGTGTTGGGTGTGTACCTTGCGGGGGTATTTATATGGAGCTGTGACCTTTTTCACATGTGTCTGCAGTTCCCTGATTAGTTCATTTTGGTCTCTGTGTTTATATTCTGAAGTTAGCACAACAAATGCCTTCACTACCTGAATGACAGAAAGAAAGGAAAGGAGAGATAGAGGGCTATAAAAAGAGCTACAAAACTATAAAATCCAGGATTTTATAGTATTACTGGTAAAAGATCCCAATGCAAAACATAATTTTACGGTTCACACTTTCATATAAACTGTATTTGATTTCATGTCTACTTTCTTGTCTCACACTGGAAGCCTGTGACGTAAAGAATCAATAAAAAATAACATCCATACAAAATAAGTGATTGAAGCAGGCTGTTTTCAGTGCATTACCTCTCCTCTGACTGGGTCAGGACTGCTGACCACAGCTGACTCAGCCACAGCCTCATGTTCTATTAAAGCATTCTCTACCTCAAATGGGCCAATACGATATCTGAGAAGAAGCCAAAAGAGAATCAAAAGAGAACTGAGAACCCCTTTCCTGTTAATTTCACTGTAAGCTATTTTACAGCAGACTTTCATTTGAATTAATGAACAATAACTTGGAAGCTTAAGAAGTTAAGAGATGTATAATTTACATCAGCCTATAGTGATTCCTGATTCCTGTCAGTTTCGTACAAGGCAAGGCTTTAAAAAAATAAAAAAATCTGTTCTGATAAAAGAACAGTAATCCAAACTATAAAATAATATTAACATATGATCTGATATCTGTTTTAACTAAATGTATTTTTAAAATATGTAATAAAATATTACTAAAGCCCCACGGTACCTCAACAATATTTTGTCCATTATTATCCACCATGCCTTCATTTAGAAGGTGCAGGTTCTTTATTAGTACCTAGAATAATGAATGCTACAGCAGGGGACAATTTTTTTAAGACTGGTTCAAGGTGTCTTCCAAAAGCTTTAGTCTCAGAATGCCAATCAATCAAAACTGAGTAAATATATTTAATTCTATTTTGATTTAATGCTATTTCTATCTGCTATATTTAGCCTCCTGGTGGTCCAGCGGCAGGACTCTCCCAAGCCTGGATTAAATGGCAGGGTTGCACAAGGGCATCTGGCATGAAACCAGTACCAAAGCGAAATGCAGACTAAATGATCCGCTGTGGCGACCCCAAAACAGGGAGCAGCCGAAAGAACAACAACATTGTATCTGTTATATTTAATGATACATTAAAATCTGAGAGGAGAATGAAGGGAAAAATCTCACAGGGGAAAGTATGAAGTCATCTTTTTTGTCACCACTCTTACCCTGCAGACAGTATGACATCATCACCTCTGCCAACAAACCACAGATATCCATCCTCGTCCATTATCCCTCTATCACCTGTGAGGTAGAAATCTCCACAGAAACACTCTGCTGTTTTCTCCGGCTCTCCCTACAGACAGTATGGGAAATATCAGAACTGTAAAAAAATATATAAATAAAATAAAATAAAAAAATAACCAAAAGTTGTTTTAAACTGCTCATTTTAACAAAGAGGTCATATTTCTGTCACCTATTTTGTGTAAGCAACCAAGAAGTCATAAAGTGTGTCATCTGTTGGGAAGAGTACAAATGTAGACCAGTTTGAGAAACAAACTGAAGTAAAGCTCTTTAGGCATAATGTGTGCTTCTATTGCAAACGGTGTGTCAGTTTGCATGTATTTAGTTTTTGCACACTTAATTTTGTTAGAAAAAATTATTTAAACCAATAAACCTGAATAAAACGTATCCTTTTTCTACAAATTTATTTTAGAAAATCAAACTAAAAACTGATTTAGATAAGTATAAAGACCCTTTAATCAATTTTTTGTGCAATCACTTTTGGCGGCTTGTTACTTCTTGAGTACATGACTACAAGCTTTGCACACTTGGATTTGGACAGTTTCTCCCATTCATCCTTGTAGATCCTCTCATATTTAATCACACTGGTTCAGGAGTATCTGTCTAATGCCATCTGCAGGTCTTTCCACAGATGTTCTACAGAGTTTTGACTACAGCCACTCAAGTCTAAGCTCTAAAGTCTAAAGGTTTTCTTCAAGAACCTCAATGTATTTGGCTGCAGTCTTCCTTCCTTCAATTCTGGTATTCCAGACCTCCTGTTACATACTCACACGGCATGATACTGCCACCACCATGCTTTACTGTAGGGATGGTTTTAGCCAGTTAATGAGTGTTACCATTTTTTTTTGACAGATATCGTGCTTAGACTTTATTCAAAAACATTAAAGTATGTATTGGGGTTTTTTTTTGCTCTCAGAATCAGAGTCTTTTCCTCAGGAGTGGTTTCCATTTAGCCATAATACCATAACAGCCTGTTGGTAGAGCATTTCTGAGATGGGTGGTCTCCTGGAAGATTCTCACATCTGAGTGGAGAAGATCTGTTAGTGTTAGAGTGGCCATTGGATTCCTGGTCACTGCTGTGACCAAGGCCCCTCTAGCCCAGTGAATCCTAGAGAAATTACATTATATTCAAAGCAAACAGAATGCAACTGAGCTTGATTTGGAGAGTCTTAGTCAAGGGTATGAATAAATCTACTAAATGAGTTTTGTTTTTAAACATATTTACCCTTTGTCATTATGAATATTATCAATATTTTGTGTACATTAATGGACATTTAACCAATTTTAAATTAACTGTATAACACAATAAAGTGTGCAAAAACTGAAGGGATCTGGATATTTTCTGAACTCAGTGTACAGTTCGAGAGTGAATTTATTGCAGCTTAAATCACCAGTGCTTTGGATATATCTGTTCTGGCCATTTGCTGAAATGACACAATATGGACACCAACTGATATCTATTCAGATTACAAATGTGCTCAAAAATGTAATTAATAATGAATTTGTCAGATAAAGATTTTAAATATGGCTGTCAACAGAAGACACTTTCTCAGTATTTTTACCCAGCAAGACAAAACAGAATTTTTCCCCCTGTCAAAACAGAAAGTAGATACCAAGTACTCAGTGAAGAGAGAGAATGGTCTATCTGGTTTCACTCTGATTGCCAGATTTCCTTCTGTTCCTCGAGCAACAATATTTCCTTCTTCATTTATAACCTACGACCACCACATAAATCAGAACAAAGGGGGTTATAAATGCAATACAACTGCCCATCTAATTCATACATGTATATTAATTTCACAAATCAGACACAATAACATTATCTGAATAAAAATGATTAAAGCTACTTGTGTGGAAATTATAATTACCTGCACATCATAAGCTGGTGATGCTTTGCCAAAGGAACCAGGTCTAATTTCCATACCTTTGAATGTTCCAGCAATCAATACCTGAAAAATGACCAAAAAGACATCCTCAGATTTTATAGATACAAGAGACCCAACTCTGTTTCTGCTAATCTGTCATCTGGTAGAATTAGGTCCAAACCAGTTCTGATTTAATTCTGCTTTATGAAAACAAAGGATAATGTTTTTCTGTAGCTACTTTAATGACCGTTTACAGGGCATTTCATAACATTTACATTGGCACAGGCACATCCTGCTATCTGTAGGCAAATAAAATCCAATTTGTTTGTGTGTGTGAAGAGAGTGTTATCCTTTTTTCGTAACATACAGACTGACAAACAACAGTGACCCAGCCAAATCATCCAATACCCACACAACATTAAATTAGCAAAGCACACAAATATAATTAAAGCAAAGCAAAATCTGGCTCAAACTTCACATCTTGTTATCTCAATAAGATCATTTGTTAACTTTTATCTCCATTCATACTGAAGCAGGTAGCAACTGCTGACACTATACACCATTCATAAATCAGTACTTCATTTTATCTAAAAATATGTCTGATACAGCAAATATTTTATTTTATATTCATTGAAGTAGGTGCTTTGATTTGTTCAGCTGTGTGCTGCATTTGGTTTGTGTTTATTGGTTCGCTTTAGGCAGTGGGAGGGTTCTGAAGGGCCGTCAGGTGATATTTGCTATCATGGTTGATATAAGATAACATGTCTTAGTATTAACACAAAGACAAGCAGAGTAATATAGGCAGTGATATTGTACCAGTGCTGTTGTACTTAATATCAGCACTCATTACAACAGCAAACACTAAAACAGTGGACTGGAACTCTTTTAGATTATAAATTGTCTTTGAACACCTGACCATCACAGCCACATGTGCATTAACATGAAGTTGGTCCCAGCCTTTGCTGATATAATAACCTCCACTCTTCTAGGAAGGCTTTCCATTAAATTTTAGAGTGGGGCTGTGGGGATTTGCCATGTCACTCCTGTGAACACCTTTCGACTGAACTGGAACACTGACTACACACCAGGCCTCCTCACCGGACATCAATTCCTCATAAATGCTCTTGTGGCTGAATAATGAAACCCCACCACCATGATCCAAACTGGTGGAAAGCCTTACCAGACGAATAGAGGTTAATGTAACAGCAAAGGGGAGAATAAACCTGTAATAAAATATTCAGCAAGCACATGAGTGTGATTGTTCAAGTGTCCACATACTGTTGGCAATATAGTGTATTTAAACACCATTTAGTACTGTCAAAAATTCATATTATTTATTCATCATATGAATTGTTACAATAATTCTGGAACTGACTGTAATTATTGCTTGCGTCTGTTTGCTTGTACTGTAAAAGTACTCTCAGAAAAGCATTTCATTACAACAGCGATAGTGAAACATTTTCCTCATTCACTCACAGTCTCAGTCTGCCCATATCCCTCGTAGATATCAAGGCCTGTGAGCTCTCTCCATTTACTCATCACCTCAGGGTTAATGGGCTCTCCTGCACACAGGCAGTGCTCCAAAGAATGAAACTGGAACCTGTCACACACACAGCACTCTAGTCTAGTCCAATCAGTACAGCCTGATTCTGGTCACTGCTACACAGCACAGACTGGCAGTTTCAATTAATTTAAGTAGATAAAGTATTCAGGGTTAATCAAGCCAAAACATGGTATTAGAGTTACCCTAATTGCATTAAAATAAGACAATGCTTTGGCTAGACTAGCTCTCTTTGGTCATGCCAATAAAGCTACACTAGCTTGAAATGAAGTGATTCATTGGATGCTTCGGATAGAACCTATTTGCTGTGTCTTCTCTACTTTGCACACTTTTTGCAGTTTCATTGTGCTGAGACTTGATTAATCTTATATGGTCCTCTGAGGCCGAGGGAAAACCCTTGTCTAATGTATACACAGTCTGTTGTACTGTTAAACATAACTGAAAGTATAAAATAAAACCAAGCTGTTTCCTCCCTAATCTAAAACAAAACCCAGCACCAATCTTTGTCAGGTAAGGACACCACTAGGGTGTTGACAGAGGTCCTGTAGCTCGAGTTTGTGTTGCCTATTTCAGTGTTTCACCTGCTATTCTGTATAATCCCTCCAGGCCTTTTGTGCCATTAAAGTCTGGTAATTTTGCCACCCCAGTGTTCCTGCAATTCACACATAAACTTGGTGCTATGTACACCGCACCTTGGAGAGTGATGGTGTCAGTTAAGGTCAGCACAAATAGCCACCACAGTGTCTGGCCAATAAGATTACATTCAATCAGACAGACAACCTACTGAGACTGTAAAACAAGGTGTTGATATGACTTATGGTGAGAAATCTGAGGGAAAATTTGGTTGATGTATCACCTGGATGGATCCTCCTGTACTAACATCCGATAAGCTGTTGGTGCAGTACAGAAAGTGCTGATGGGATATTTGCAGAGAGTCTGAAACACAAAGACAATAGTGAAAATATACATTAAAATAGTGGTGTGTGTGTTTTGGCAATTAAACTAACATTGGGTGTTTTGGTTTGACATTTTTACAATATAATAACCTAACAGTAACACAGTTTCATAATATCATGCACACGAAACCCTAACAATCCTAACCAAGTTTATAGAATGCCTAAAACAGGGGAGGAAGGAACTGGTTCTATTATCAGACAAAAATAAGTATCTATTATAAATGCACGTGTTGCTTAAAACTATCATTCTCATTTATTCTAAACACACCTTGAGGACAGTGTTAGTGTCAAAGCGTGGCATATGGTGTATGAACACACATGCTCCCTGGATCCATGGAGCAAATACACTGCTCCATGCAGATTTAGCCCAGCCTGTATCTGAGGTGTTCCAAAACACATCATCATGAGTAAGATCTAACCAGTACCTGCATCAAGACGAACATAGACACATATGAAGTTCCACATAAAAATAGCATTCATATATCTGACACCAATAAATGATAATTATGATACTTAGTGTTACGGTATTTTAGTGTTTTCTCAGTTCAAACCCAATTCAAATCAGGTCACAGTCTGGATTTAATGTCACCTCCTGCAATTTTATCTCACACACACACACACCTTCCATTGACGGTGAGTCCTAGGCCATAGCTACAGTGGCTGTGAACTGTCATTTTTGGAGCCCCAGTGGTTCCACTGGTGAAGAAGATGGTCATAGTTTCATCACTACGTGTGTTCACACACACATGTTCAGCAGAAGCACTCCTGCAGATCATAAAGATGGCGTGACTTCTTACATCTCTAAAAGAACATGTTCTAGCCTTCACTCTCATATATTGGTATTCATTGGATATACACCAAAATATATGGTATACATATAAAAAAAAATATAGTATATACCATTATATATAAATTCTATAGAGTAAAGTAGATGAAATAATCCACACTCTCACCTCATGACTGCTGTAAGGTTGCCCCAGCCTGGCCTCTCCTTGTTGGAAAGCAGAAGCTTAGAGGTCAATGTGGGACACTGTGGAGTCACAGCGTCCATTAGTGGCGCCATGCTCTCATCTGTGATCAGACACTTTGCTTGGGAAACCTGCAGACGATGCAGGATGTCTCTGGCTGTAAGCTGGGATGTTCCAGGGATCAGAACTATACCTGTCGGGGAACAGAGAGTGTGTGTGGATCTGAAAAATTCACTGTAGGATTCAGATGACAAAACCTGTCCGACTTAGTCCCAGGGGTGGCAGGGGGTCGGAAAGGCACTCCTGATGATGCTAGATACATTTTTTTTATTCTGGTTAATTTCAACACAGAAAAATTGGAAATCCATTAAGTCTTATCACTTACTGGCACATACTGAGTCACTCATGTTTTTTTATTTGCTTGTTTTGAATACATTTAAAAGATATGCACAGAAAATAAATTATAAGCTCATTGAAGAATAACTCACCACTTTCATTTTAAACTTCATACATGGAAATAGCTTTTTTTTCTGTCAAGCTAAAATATAGTACTTTATTATACATACTGTATGTTTATAATAATCTGACAGTCCAATACAGACAAGCTGTGTGAAGCTCTGGCATCTAATAAATCAATGAATTCCTGCTTGGTGTGAATTGAAAGAATGAATACTGTGCTTGACCTGCAAAAATAATTCAGTTACTGCATTTTCATTTCGGCTTTCGGCACAAACTGCTTTAACCAAACTGCATGTAAATCCCTTTTTTCTCTGGTTTTTCTCCCCCCTCCCCCCAACACTTCTGGTCGCTAAAACAACACATTCATGTGGCCTGATTTTGGAAGATGTGTCACTTTTGTCAGGTAGATGATTGTCAGGTGTCAGACTAGCACACAAACGTGTTTTCGACAGAATAAGAATGAACGGCCCTGTTCCCTAGACGAGATCATGTCAAAGTCCTCGGTTCATGTCTAAACCTAATCCCCGTAGAATGTGGAAGTAATGAAACATTAATTTTGTTTAAGATCAGAAATGACAAAAAAAAGGTACAATACGGCTCAAGTTCATCTTTTTGTTACATTTGTTTATGAAAGTCACATTTTTTGATATTTATTGAAACTCTACTCTTAATAACATGTACTGCTGAAGATCAGAGACCTCAAACGTCAGGTCAATGAATTCTGTGCATTACCCAGAGTTTGTATTTAACTAGCTGACATTAAGTTATTATTTCATGTTAGCTAACACTTGTAGCACTTACGTTAGCTTAACACTAGTCATTTATGTTCTAGGTAACCAACACACGAGACAAGCACAAACTTCCACTTTTTGGGTTTTAGCCCAACACAGTGCATTACTTTTTACTTATGTTAGTCACTGTAATAGTAGCAAATTGCACGTGTTACATTTCAATTACTTTAATGTTCTCGCGCTTATTCGTTTTGGAATATCTTTGGGATTCATTACATTTTTCTGGACGTTTTAGCAGAGCCAGTGTGATGGTCTATGACTCGTGTGATATTCCGCATGCAGACATGATTGGGAGTGTGATTACCTGTTCTGATGCAGGCAATATTGACCAGCCACCACTCTGGGACTCTTGGCAGGATGAGAAGGACTCGATCTCCTCTTACCAAACGGCATTCATCAATCAAAACATTAGCTAGTTTTTTAGAGTAGAAGCCCAGCTCCTCAAAACTCCACCTGATCTCTTCATTCCGATCATTAACCCACCACAGAGCAGGCCAAGACGACTTCCCACCTGCCTAAACAACAGAAATGATTCAGCTTGCATTAATACAGCCGGAAAGGTGATATGCAACATGTACCAGTCATAAAGAAATGGATGGTTTAATCATTGTACACTCCAACATCATGGTATTCCCTGGTATTATTATTATTATTATTATTATTATTATTATTATTATTAATACAATGTCACAGTAGTTATCTTATGCCGTCATTATTGTTCTTATTGTTCTTCTTCTTCTTATTATTATTATTACAATGTCATAGTAGTTATTTATGCCATCATTATTATTATTATTAACACAATGTCACACTATTTATTTTATGCCGTCATTATTGTTATTATTATTATTATTGTTATTATTATTATTATTACAATGTCATAGTAGTTATTTATGCCATCATTATTATTATTATTATTAACACAATGTCACACTAGTTATTTTATGCCGTCATTATTGTTATTATTGTTATTATTATTGTTATTATTAATATTATTATTAACACAATGTCAAACTAGTTATTTTATGCCGTCATTATTGTTATTATTGTTATTATTATTGTTATTATTAATATTATTATTAACACAATGTCACACTAGTTATTTTATGACATCATCATTATTATTATTATTATTATTATTATTATTCATGTAAAAAGGAGCACATGGTCTCAGATTTTTAGGTTTAATCAAGCAAAGGAGAATTACATTGAATAATAAACAAAATTATGATTATTCTGTAGGGATGCAGTTACAGTTAGCTCTCTGTGTTAACTGATATAATGACTTAGTTATCAGTTCGCTATTCGCCCTGGATTTCAATCATTATTAAACAAACGAGGGGGGAAAACTTTAGTAACAGTACCTTTTCTTTAGTTTCCCAAACTTCAAGCACATGTTTAGCGAAGTTGAAGAGTGGAGGAATGTGCGGTTTGGGTTCATGGAGCAGACTGTGGTAGTCGGTGAAGTTTTTGGGGCTTGTTGTTTTGGATCTCTGAGCCTGCAGCCATTGTGTTCCGCTCTGTGTGTTTATCTCCAAGCAGCTCCGCTTAGACGCATGCGTTAAAGACCCTCGGTACCGAGCAGCAAGCAAATACATTATTTATAACCTTCACACGCGGACACCGCTGTAATAAAACACAGCTCTGACAGAGAACAGCAGGAGGAGGAGGTGGGCGTGGTTCACTCTGTTTCCTCACTCAATCTACAAGTACGTAAAACTGTACGGATCTTTAAGAAAACGTTTTAACGAGATCTCACTTCCTTCTAATAAAGTTTCTCGCGATAATGAGTCTTTACCTGTTGGTCTGAGAGGTTCAGGGAGAGGGGCGTTACCACTCGCGACCCCTCAGCCAATCACAAGCCCGGAGATTCAGGGCGGTCCAATGCACAAGAATTTGTAAAACTCTTGAGATTACAGGAAAACTTCAGCTCAAAACACAGCAACCAAGAGGCTGCTTAGGGCTCCGTGGCCACCAGGGGGCCCCCAAGAGTACATGAAATTACATCGTTTTCTTTTTTTTATATATAATGTCAATGGACAATGGTTATTATGCAAAATGACAATAATTAGTTATAATTAGTCATATTGGTGGCACAGAGGGGCCCCCAAATAAAATTCTGCTGAAGGCTTGGGCCGGCCCTGCCAAAACATCAGGGGCTGATTAGGGACAGAGGGTAAGCAAAAATAACACGTTTTGTAATGGCATTTTTTATGTAATATTGTTTAATCATAAACACGAATGAACACAAACAGTATGCAACTTTAGAACATTCCATCTTTTTTCTGACTCCTCCCATCATTTCAGAGTCTTGCTACTAAAAAAGGAGTTCATTAAATTCGTTACATCTTCTCTCACACAGGTAGGCCAATGCAATATTATCTTTTTCACAGCTTGTGTGTGAAGCAGTGTCATGTAGATCTTTTATTATTATTATTTTACAATAATCTATATTATACTTGCACCTCTTATTTCATTCCTCATTTATACTGGCGCTACTGTATGTATTATTGTTTGTTTGTTTGTTTATTTTTACAGCCTCTCTTCTCTTCTCCTGTTGTTCTCTCATCTCTCATTCTCTTACCTGTCTTGCTGCTTGTCTGTACCTTGTCTACGTCATGCTCTTGGTGACTTTTCTATCCTATTTCTATGAGGGTGGAATCATCAGAGAGTATCTCCGAGACTTGACTTGAGCAAAGTGGTCAATTCCCATACTAGTATTTATAGAGCTGAGAATTCCTTTTTCAATAGACAGAACAGCCGAATGATGGAGTCTGTTCTGGCCCATTGATCACCTAAGTCATGTCTGTATTTTAACTTAAATACTGCATTAGGTGAATAATAGAAAGTCATGATATTAAGACTGTAATGTCTTAGCGCTTTAACAGTTTATATTTTATTTATATATTTATATATTTTAGTTTATATCTATCTTTAGGATTATTTAATTTAAGACTATTGTACATCTTGGGTAGGGAATAATATTCAAAAGGATCCTATATGTCAGGGGTTTTCAGAATCAAAGACAGTGGGCCTCCTTTTTGACACAACATACATTTGTTAGCCTATGGGGGACTACTGTATTTAAAAATTTGCCCATCAAGGGATAAGACACAAATGACCAGTAGGAGGAACTGATTCAACAGGGGTTTCTATTTTCAAACATTCACTTCCTTAAACTCATCTCCCACTCTTACTCCCACTGTTACAGGAAGTGGACAAAGAGTTCATATAAATTCTAGTATCTTTATGAAAGTGAAAGAAGAGAGGGGTGACTTTTAATACCTTAATAATTAAGTTACAGATTAACTGTGCCTTGTTAACATGCGTGGATAATGACGGAGGACTGTCCCGAGACAGAAGAAATAGTTGAATAAAGTTGTTATTTCTGTTTTCTTTACATACAAAAAGTATTATTATAGCTTCATGAAATTCAGGTTGAACCACTGATGTCACATGGACTGTTTTACCGATGTCCTTACAGTGTTTCTGTGCCTTGACCATGGTAGGACCCTTGCTGTCTATGGAGGGTCAGAAAGCTTTAGGATTTCATCAAAAATGTCTTAATTTGTGTTCTGAAGATGAACGAAGGTATTATGGGTTTGGAACAGCATGAGGGTTAGTAATTAAGGACAGAATTTTCATTTTTGGGTGCACTATCCCTTTAAGTAATATCTTGGCCATACATATCATTCAGGTTGTAGAGCTGGTTTAAAAAAGGTGTCTAATACTCAACGTCTTGGTATTATATTATTCCATACTTATTGAACAACAAACTTCTGGTGAGCATTTCCTTAAAGCACTTGACTCCTTTCCAGTTCATTTGTTTGGATACTGCATCTGAGAAAAGCCTTGAAAGTATGTTCCATGTTATTCTTTTGGTGTTTTGTCCTCCAATAGCACCCAGAGCAGATATATGAAAAGACAAAAAAACATTGTATAAAATTAGTTAGCTTTGATTAGAGCAGAGAATATAATGTAGAGAACAACACATTCCAAGGGCTGTTTTATGGCAAGGGCCCTCTCTGACTACAAAAGTGGAGGGAGATTTGTCTGAGGGATGATTGTATTGAATGCTGAACAGAAGTCTATGAACAGCATTTGTACGTATGTGTCCTTAGTGTCCAGGTAAGTGAGGGCCAGATGAAGGGTTGTCCGTGGAGCGGTTAGGATGATATCCAAACTGCAGGGGGTCTAGTGAGGGTGGTAGCTGGGTCTTGATGTGCTTCATGATGAGCCTATCGAAGCATTTTATCACAGTGGGTGTGAGTGCCACGTGACAATTGTCACTGAGGCAGGAAACCGTAGACTTCTTCGGCATGGGGACGATGGCACAACGGTGCTGCTTAGGGAAATGTTGAAGATTTTGGTGAAGACAGCCATGAGCTCACCTGCGCATTCCTGAGCACTCTGCCAGGAATGTTGTCTGGTCTAGCAGACGTCCGAGGGTTAACTCTGCATAGAGTTCTTTTCACGTCAGCTGTGGATATGGTCATTGGGAGGAGGGATGGTCTTCCTCGCTGCTACGTTGTTCTGTACCTCAAACCAAACGTAGAAGTCATTTAGCACACCTGGGAGGGAGGCGTTGCTATCACAGGCAGGTGATGTGGTCTTGTAGTTCGTGATCGTCTGGATGCCCTGCCCTACATTAATTCATGTTTATATTTTGTAATTAATAATTATATTTTTAATTAATAAATTACCTTATTTCAACATAAAAACAATTCACTATAAGGTTTGTGGATACCGCGATATACCGGGAAAATCCGCAAAAAAATGTATGTTCCTATTAAAAATCCGCGATATATCGGGACCGCGATATACAAACCTATGGAAGTATAATAGACCAAAATTCCTGAAAGCATATTAAATCTCATGAGCTGAATAAAAACTTGTCACAAAAAAGAAGTTTGAATTTTTCTTCTTTGCAATTTGACCTGAATGAAAAAAAATCCTTACAGCATTTACAAAAAATTCTTCATTATTTTGCAACCTCACAAATTCAGGTTGAAAAAATGCAGGTATTTAATATTCAGGTCGACAAAATGTGATCCTTCAAATTCAGGTCGGAAAAATTCAGGTCTTAACATCTGGGCTATTACAGGAAGAGCAATGGATTGCTGATTTCTCGGCCCGTGTCGCAGTGCACTTTAAAGTGTACATCCTGCTCCCTGTGTAGTTCACTTCGTGGAGAATCACTTTGCCGATTGGAACACGGCTCTTGTAATTAACCTGCAGCAGAGAAACAGCTTTTTAAAGTATTTTAAGTAAGCTAAACTAACAAAAAATAAGTAAAACCAAAACTGATTGAGGTCCAAACATTTATTTTATAGTAACAGTGTACCAAAACATTTGGAACATTTCCAAGTAGTTTCTTTAAGGATGATGGGAACTCTAGAGAAAACTGCTGTCAGCAGAGCTGTGACATCTATGATGTCCTGACAAATATTAACAACATAGTGTGCTTTCTGTGCCTTTGTGTGCAGCGTGAAGAAAAAAAGGCGTGCGGCTCTTGTAGTTTTAGCGGCTTTTAAATTGTTGATCTGAATTGTTTTTAACGCAAACATAACTGAAGCAAGCAAAGTATTTGTGGATGAAGTGGTAATAGTCTGTTCACAGTCACCTTTCTTTCTCTTGCACCAGTCTTGTGTGTTATTTAAAGTGTTTTTTAAAAAGTCGTATATGTGGCATTAAAATAAAGCAAGAAGCTGAGATACAACGTGTTTGTTTAAATATTTGGGGAAATTAAGCAGAATAACATGACATTAAGTGGTAGGAATCCCAAGAGGTGAAGAGCCATGTGTTTGTGTGTGTGTTGCAGGAGGTGAGACTGAAACGTTAGTTTAGATGAAGAGGTTGTTCTCTCTGTACAACAGCAAATTAGGAAGCGAGTGATTGACATTTTAAAAAGGTGTAGTCTACATCGTACACTATAAAGAGCCAGTTGTGCAGGTCATCTCTTGCTCACACCACCCTGAGAACGTCTGATCTCAGAAGCTATGCAGGGTTGGACAACAACAACAACAAAAAAAAAACAGAGATTTTGTGTGTTAAGGCACAATGCCCATACCACTACTGATGAGCACAATAACGAGTTTGAGGTGTTGATTTGGCCCCCAAATTCCCCAGATCTCAGTCCAATCGAGCATCTTTGAGATGTGCTGGACAAACGAGTCCAATCCATGGAGGTCCCATCTTGCAACTTATAGGACTTAAAGGATCTGCTGCTAACATCTTGGGGCCAGATACCACAGCACACCTTCAGGGATCTAATGGAGTCCATGCCTCGATTGGCCAGGGCTGTTTTAGCAGCAAAAGGGGGACCAACACAATATTAGGCAGGTGGTCATAATGTTATGTCTGATTGGTGCCAGAATAAATTAAGATTATTGGAAGTGTAAGGATCTGAGCAAATTGACACGGGCCAGATTGTAATGGTTAGATGACTTGGTCAGAGCATCTCCAGAAAGTGTTGATTTGGCCTTCAAATTCCCCAGATCTCAATCCAACAGACCATCTGTGGGCTCTGCTAGACAAACAAGTCTGATTCATTGAGGTCCCACCTCCCACCTTACAAGACTTAAAGGATCTGCTGCTAATGTCTTGGTGCCAGATGCCACAGCACACCTTCAGGTGATGTAGAGTCCATGGCTCAAAGGGTCAGAGCTGTTTTTGGTGGAGGATCTACAGAGTATTACGCCTGTGTTTTTTATGTTGAAGCTGATCGCTGTATGCCTGATAAATATGTGTATAAATAATGTCATGACAAATTTATAACCTCATGAAAAAGCTAAATAAACCATATGTAATTTCCTGCTTGCTGTTGACCACATTCACAAAAGGTGCCTTCAAGTCTTGTTGAAAAATCATAAATATGAGGTGAAAACACATCATTCTAACATGAACTTTTTAGAAGCTAGGAGAGATTTCCTAATAATAATAATAATAATAATAATAATAATAATAATAATAATAATAATAATAATAATAATACTCCTACTATGAATGTGCCACCTACAGCAGACAGTAAGGTTTAAGCAATACTTTTGCATAAGTAAAAACTTCAGCTCTTGATTTTCCTTCAGTAAGTCAAAATGAAACATCTTGATATGATTTTATATTTTAACTCAAGGAGCTTTTATTATTTCAATCAGTCATATACAGCTGATGCAGTACACAGTGAAATGAAACGTTTCTCTGCTGCAGAGTCTTGTGGTCAGAGACGGTGAATTTCTCAAACTGGGCAGTGACACAGCTACTGGGGATGGGAGATGAGCTTTCTCCAGCCTCTACAGAAAGTACAGAAAAAGTCATGTTACTATTAACAAGCAATTCAACTGCAACAGCGTTGTGGGCTTGTTTCTCAATCCAGATGCATTAAAGGGATCAAACATTACTGTAATATTAGCAAGTTTTTTTTTTTTCAATTCCCATAGCAAGGTGATGGAGTTATAAGCATCTGATAATTCTGTGGGTGTAAAATATTTGAGATACAGACTATTATAGGAGTAGGAAGTACATGAAATATTTCAGCTTTAGACATTCAATCGTTTTCCTTCAGTAACCAGGATCTTGAAATTCAACAAAGAATTCCAGTTTTCTCAAGAGCGTGGATGTCTGAATGAGGACCAGCTTCATTCTTAAAGGCTCTACTTTTGTGTACAAACATTTTCTTGGGTGTCTATAAATGAGCTAAACAGTCTGCCTTGTCAAAGCTATTCCATGTAAACAATTTCACTAATACAAAATTCACGTCATATCACAGATTTTTGGTTTCTACAATTACAATCTATAATCAGACTTTTCTACAGGCTGGATCTCTTAAATTTGTGAACGCTATAAAAATCTGAATTTTGTTATTTGTCATTTTTCATATTTTGGTGAATAACTCAGTTTCTGTCATTCTTTAAAAAGGATTATTATATATTTACATTAATGAGAAATTCATTTTGTGTGTTTGAGTTGCTTTTTAAAGGAACACTGTATATTAATGAATAGAAATTATCAGAATGAGGCTTCAATAGATGCTAATAAAATATTTTTATTGAGTTACTCTATATAGACACTACAATAAAAGAAAAAACTATTTACAGATATAGAACTATTTACAGATGATATATAAGATAGTGTCTACGTTCTACAAAGAGGGATGAAGGGGTAATTGGGGTGGTGGGATTGATATGGGAAAAGATACAAATTCTATACAGGCTAAAGATGATGTCCTTAAGTCCTGCAGACCTGTTAAAAAAAAGAAAAGACAGATTTAAATACAGTGTTAGCTAAAATATAACAAAATTTATTTATACCTACCTGTGGAGAGCTTAAGCTATGTGGGGCAAATGTGGGGTTAGTAATGGATACGAGTATGAAATGTGACAGATGGATGAAAAGGGAATTAACTTGTGAAAGAAGGTGTAGGGTTAAGGGAACACATAGCTCAAAGCTTCTCCAAAGTGTTCATCATCAGCTGGACATGCTGCTTGATGATTCGCATAACTGCAGTGGCCAAGTCTTCTGGGTCATCATAGAGATCCAGGGGCTGAGAAAACAGAACTTCTAAAAGTTCTGTCAGATGATCCTGGTGACAAACACACAAACACCAAACACAAATCCAACAGTGTCACTGACTTAGAGATACAAAGCTGAGAATGTGTGTATGGTGGCATCAGAAGATATTCAACACTTACAATAAGCACTGTAAAATACAGCTCCGCTGCAGGCTCCCACACATCCAGGTCCCACATGCTGATGAGTGCCATCAGCCGCTGTAAGAATCCTCCCTCAAACTTTGAGAAAGAAAGACAACAAGCTCCATTAATGCCATATATTATCACTTTGAAAATATTAATATAAATATGGGAAAACATTCAACATTCAAGCATCACTTAGAAATCTCCTGATAAGACACTTACTGTCTCAGGTGCTAAGCCGTTCTCGTAGTAGCCGATGATGAGCAGTTCATAGAAAATAACTAATAAGCTGCACAAAGAAGAAAAATACAAAAAATTACATTGCATATATATTACTTTACATGTGGCAATTCTTTGATATTTAAACTGATATATATATAGGCATTTGCAATCTTACCCCGGCCCCGAAGAGCTCTGCTGCAATTGATTCCTGGTTAGATGATGCCCTCAGGAACCGAATCAGAGCCTCGTAGGCCAACCTTACGTGAACTGCATCCTGTTAAAGCAAAACAAAATCTCTATAACTCACTTTGTCTACGGTGTTCAACATGGCTACTTATCTTAAACCCTGCATGCATGTCCAGTTTTTCTTTAAAGATACTCAGATGAAATTTTCCAAATTTTCATTAGGAACAATTTATCTGAATATTTTTCCTAAGAATGTCCTTCATTCATAACAGACTGTGATTGTTAAATTAAGCTAAAAAAATAAGAAAATTAGCTATTGATGTGAGAAAAAATTCACCTGGTTGTTAGCTGCTGCCAGTTGCATCACAATCTTCTTTCCGGTCAGAAAGAAGAAGTTCTGATTAAGCATGCAGCCGAACATTGTCTGAATATAAGACAGCACACAATATCAGTTAAAGCAGAGTGGACTTTACCTGTGCAATAACAGAAGCTACACAAAGGTTTTACTCACAGCAAACGCCTGGCGGAGAGCAGGCAGCTTCAATCCGATATCAGTCACCTCTCTGTCTGAAAGATGGCAGCTAAGGAACAATGGAAGAGCTTAGTGTATGTTACACATAAATAACACCATTACACCATTAAACTGGGAAGAGGACTGTACCTAATAAAGGGCACCTCCACCTCCTCTGGGCTAAATCTCTCCTCACCTCCCTGCAAGGCAAATTAGCAATGAATCATTAAAACTCACATAGTAAATTTTACAGACTCCTATTCAGGGGAATAGCATGTTTATGTAGATACACTGAAGTTTGGTGAACTGTGAGGAGAGCAAACATCTTGCTTTTCCCAAGAGGCGGTGTTCACCTGCCCATCTTCAAACACTAAACTAAACTTTTGCACAAGGAAACAGTCTATCATCATTCTGAAGTCACCTGGTTGTTAACTGCTGCCAGATGCATCACGATCTTCTTCCCCATAACGAACAAGAAGTTCTGATTGTCAATGCAGGCAAGATGAATCTGAGTATAAGACAGCACACAATATAAGTTAAAGCAGAGTGGACTTCCCCTGTGCAGCTAAATAAAGGTTTTACTCACAGCGAACACCTCACGGAGAGCATGCAGCTTCAGGCCGATGTCAGTTACCCCTCTCTCTGTAAGATGGTCCCTAAGAAACAAAAGATTTACATGCTTAGTGTATTAAACATACATTACACCTTTATACCATTAAACTGTGAAGAGAAGCATACCAAGTAAAAGGCACCTCCATCTCCTCTTGGCTAAGGCTCTCCTCACTCTCCTGCAAGACACATTAGCAATAAATCATTAAAACTCACACAGTAAATGTTACAGCCTCCTATTCAGGGGAATAGCAGCATCTGTAGATACACATCAGGTCTGAAACACAGAATTACCTCAGAGTCGTACTGTTCCTCTGAATCACTGTGGGGAGAGTCAACCTGCTCCTGCTCCCAGGTGGAGGTGTTCACCTGACCATCTTTAGCCACATGCAGGAACGTGCAGGACACCTTGCTGTTAAATTAAAAACATATATATAAAAATTATATAAAAACACTGTAGACCCATATGTGTACAAAATTCCAAGAGTTACTATCTACAATACAGACTTCATGACATTGCAATAAATTTACCACATAATCCTCAAGTGGCTCGATGATGGTTTCCACCGGGTTACAGGAAATGAGCTGTGTAACTTTCCCATATTCAGCCTTAAGAGAACAATTTGAAGTGAACACAATTAGTCACTGCAACTAACAAAAGTTTTGTGACGCCACAACAGATAATCCCTCACCTGTATGGCAGTGAAACTCAATAATGGTCTGATAAGGAAATCCCTGCAAATGACAATCTCAAGAAAACAAACTCAAGATCTATTGCACAAAAGTGTTCATCTAATAATCATTAATATTAATTCTCTTCATCAGAGAAACAAAGATGGTGATTACCAGGTCGTCAAAGTGGTGGTTTTAAACCACAACTCTCAGGACCCCTTATCATCCCGAGGAAGTATCCCTTAACGTCCACTGCCTAGAAATAGAGAAACCAAACTAAACATTAGAACTTGTAAAGAAGGATGTGTGTGCTTGTATCTCAGCTGTAGCACTGTAGAATACCCCAGACAGGAAGGTAAAGATGCATGCAGAGAGGAACTGGATATCTCGGCACGCGCTGATCAGCTCACCAGCATCGAGCGTCTGTGAAATGAAGAGCATGATGAACATAACTGCTTCCTGTCACAGCGATTTAACACAAGTAACATTCTCTCACTTTCTTTACAGTCAAAACAACCCTGTGAAAGCCAGTGATCAGCTTTAGTAAATAAATGAAAGGTTGAGTTACCAGAAGGACGGGTGAAGTTTCCTGGTCATGTTCGTTTGGCAACAGCTGAAGGTTTGGCTCAACGACCTTAAAACACACAAACACAATTAGTAACTGCAATTAACACAATTTTGTGATGACACAATGAACAACCCCTTACCTGAATGCCAGGGAAACTGTCCTCACACTTGTTATAAAAAGGGAATCCCTGCAGACGACAATTAGATGAAACTCAAGATCTACAACTGCATTTCATTTAAGTTCTCTTTTAATAATCGTTAAAGTGGAATCTCTTCATGAGAGTAATAAATACTGTGATTACCTCGAGAGTCCAGCAGTGTGCAGTTTCAACCCAGCGGGGTCGACTCTCTGGACCCCTTAACAACCTGAGGATGTCTCTCCTAAGGTCCACTTGCTAGAAATAAAGAAACAAAACTAAACATTAGAACTTGTAAAGAAGGATGTTTGTGTGTTTGTATCTCAGCTGCAGCACTGTACAATACCCCAGACTGGGAGTTGGAGGAGTCTGCAGTGTTGTACTCAACATTACAGCAGGTGCTGTTCAGCTCACCAGCACTGAGGGGCTGTGAAAAGTAGAACATGAAGATCATCAGTGATTTTTATCATAGCAGTTTCACACTAACACTTTCAAACATTCTGTCACTTGTAAAATCGAGCGATCAGATTTAGTAAATAAATGACAGGTTTGGTTACCAGAACAACAGCTGAAGATTTGGGGTGAGTTTCTGCGGGCAGCTGTGGCAGGATTGGCTCAACAACCTTAACACACACACACTTAGACAAAAGCAGCCTACACGTTTCAAATGTAGTTAAAATATTTTACTGACACATACCTGGTGGACTGAGGGAGTATCTGACGATTCTCCCAGCAAATCCACAGGCTCTGCAATAAATTAGTTTCATGTAAGTTTAATTACAGCTAATATTTTCTGTTAAATGTAAAAGTTTATTATGTAGTAGAGAGAGAGAGAGAGAGAGAGAGAGAGCTTGTAACTCTTTCTCTCCTTTCTTTCTAACGCTTAAACGTTAATAAACCTGTGAGTTAGTTAGCTAGCTAATTTGTGAAAAAACAGACTAATTAGTAGCTTGTGTAAATTCACTGTACATGTGACTGACTAAACTCTCTAAATCCTCAAGTCCCTGTCCATCACCCAAAATCTATAAAAAAATATATATATATTATATAATTATTAAAACAGTAAGCAAACTACTTTTATACTCACTATGATATTGTGTAAATGAAATGATTAGTGAAGTTCTCTAGGTAGATAACATACATCTGTAACTAAGTCCTTTAGACCTGACTAATCACTAGTCTAGTCATGATTTAGTGTAAAACCAGTACCTAGGGGTGTGAAAAGTCACCTTTTAAATGGGTAAATATTATATTGTGGAAATAAACTAAATTCTCATTACCCAAGCTCATCAACTCTGTTCAGGATTTTAGTGTGTAATTTAAAGCAGCAGCATGTTCACTAGCAGGTGAACTATTATTAGGGGAAATATCATATTCACATTAATATAACCAATAAAGTGTTAGAAATATACAAGGTCTCTCGGTAGATATGATTAGTCCAAATATTACAGTCAGTGAAATCAGCTAAAGTCCGTTAGCGCGCTAGCTGCTGAATCACAAAGCTAAGCACGATTTATTTTATTAAAACCAGGAGCCAGGGTTGTTAAGAATGGACTTCTAATTCGGTAAATATTTCGTTGTGGAAATAAAATAAATTCTTAAACCAAGCTTAATGATTTTATTGTGTAGTTTAAAGCAGTGGCCAGGTTCGCTAGCACGGTAACTAGCAATTAGGCTAATTCACAGCAACAAGAGGTGTCTTGTGTGCTACATAACATTAGACTTTAACATTAGGTGCGTTTACATGGACACTTGTAATCCGATCGTAACAGGACTAGAAGCACAATCAGATTAAAAAAGTGAGCTGTCTGTAGTTTTAACTCAGATCAAATCAAATCACTTTAATGTCACATCACCATCCACACATGTAGAAGTGAGTGAAATTCTTGAATACAGCTTCAGACATTGCAGTAGTGTCCGCATCCAGGACCGTCCAGTGCACATTCTAAAAATAGGTCAGTGAAAGGTGTAATGAACAGGTATCGCAGTTGTGGCATAGTCAGAGATGAAACGCTAGAAGCAGCAACAGATGACTTTAATGTCATCAAGAGTTGGTTGGTTCAGTAAATTAGCTCAGGTCAGGATAATCATATTTACTGTCTACATCCGTTGATGTTAGCCTAACCTTAACATACACTGTTGTTGCTCGGTAACTTCAGACTGTTAGCTACATATTTAATGTAGATTAGAACATTCTGTGTACCATGAAAACAAGTTGACTTTGACCGCCCATTTTCTCTCAGCAGTGTATGACAAGCAGACTCTGGAAACTAGTTTAATGTTAGACTCAATATGATCATAACTCAGTCGTTTTCATATCAGAGGACAGATGAGGTGGAGAGTTAGGATACATGGAAAGATGGGATTGAATGGACATAATTTTTTTATGTTTGTGAGATTGTGTGAGAATCTTGCATCCTGTGTACCAAATAAGTGGTACATCTATAGTGTTATCAATTTCCTCATCCTTTTGGATTACAGAAGTATGGATTACAGATGGTTATTACTACCCTGCTATAATACAGTGTTGGAGACATAAAAACAATCTACTTTAGGTATTTGTGCTGCACAGAAAATTAGCACCAGGAATGTAAATATTTTTAATTTGTTCATTAAGTAAGGGTGGTTGTTTATGCATGAAAGATAATTATTAAAGTAATGATCAACATTTTCATATAATTCCATATTAATGTTGCTGCTGTCCATCTGCACCTGATATTACACAATAGTGATGTAACACACAAGGTTCGTAAAAGCTTTTTGCTTTTCTCTATTCTAAACCCCAGCGGTTTGGTGGATGTGTCTCTGACAAACATCTTGTGCAACAAGTGATTTATTTTTACATTTTCAGGTGCAACGATTAGTTTGAAATAAAAGTTTGTTTAACAGAGGAAATTGAGTCTCACATTATTTCAGTTTATTCACACACAAAACATTAATGGTCAGCATTTTTGACTTCATAAAATGATTCTCTCAAGTCTTGCTGATCGGCCCCTATTAAACAACAAAGAAAGTAAGACATCTTTTTTATATACATAGTTTAGTAGCCTACTATTCTTTTTGGCAGAATTTATCATTATAATCAACTTCATTGTTTCCTGGATTTTGTATCACCATAGTCCCCTAACTGTTTGTAAATGCAGGAAATGGGATTCAAATCAAAAACATTTCCCCCATTTTGTGCCCCCCCCACACACACACACATCTCAAATCAAAGTTACACCCTTGATTGAAGGTAATCATTAAATCACACACACACACACAAATGAGTTAAATACAGTTTTTTATTTAAAATAAATGATAATATGACAAACAGAGGAATAGTACAACTAAATGATCTCGTTATTAAAAAAAATATAATTATTGTTAATGTGTTAAAGTAGCGTTCTTCTCTGGCTAACTTTAAGGGGGCGGCGTCCCAGCACCCCCTACTGACTGACTGCCACTGCCCAAATTTCATTGGAAACTTGAGCTCTATTTTGTCTTCTAGCTGCAGCTCCTCCAGTACGCATGCAAACACCTCTTCCTCTGGCCCCTCTTCCATGGCCTCTTCCATGCCTTTCAACTCTTTGATCCATGTTTGCAAATAGCAACACAGAGGTGGCAAGATGACATCTTTTATAGATAGAAGAGGACTGATTGCTGATTGAAGAGTTTCACACAGGTGCATTAAATATTCATAATCATGCAAGTTCTGTCTAGTAGCTGTGAATAGATGTTTTCCTTTTGTTCTTATTAATAATAATAATAATAATAATAATAATAATAATAATAATAATAATAATTATTATTATTATTATTATTATTATTAGTTAAAATTATTATTAACATTATTATATTATAACATTATTATACAGTATATAATGATCCAATACATCTGGTCATGTACCAACTGCCTTTAAGAAAGCAAGGGTTATGCTCTGGATCCCGCAGACAACAGTAACTACAGACTGGTATCACTTCTCTTGTTTCTTTCAAGAATTCTCGAACACATTGTTTCTAATCAGCTGTCTGACTGTCTCCTGCGGAATAACCTCCATGATCCCAACCAGTCTGGCTTCAAAGCAATGCATTCTACAGAGACTGCCCTTTTGGCGGTCTGAAAAACTATATGCTGCTAGACCAACCAAGCTGTCATCAGTCCTCATCCTCCTCGACCTTTCTGCAGCATTTGACACAGTTAACCACAAGACTCTCTTGACCACCCTCAGGAGTCTTGGAATTTGTGGAACAGCATGGGAATGATTTGCTTCCTACCTGGATGGTCGCTCATATGAGGTAACATGGAAGGGATCTTGCATCTTGCATTATTTCTGAACAACTTCACGATCTCCCCTTCGGCCACTGTTCACAACCTTGGGGTAACCATGGACAATCAACTATCCTTTTCCTCCCATGTAGCTAATGTGACACACTCATGTTGGTTTCTTCTCTACACCATCAGAAGGATTCGAACATTTTTATCCACACAGGCTACACAAGTGCTTGTTCAGTCTCTGGTCATTTCAAGACTGGACTACTGCAACTCTTTACTGGCAGGTCTTCCTCTGAATGCAATTCATCCACTGCAAATGATCCCAAATGCAGCTGAACGACATGTTTTTAACCTGATTAAGTTCTCCCACACCACCCCACTGCTGCGTTCCCTCCACTGACTTCCAGTAGCTGCACACTTCAGATTCAAAACACTGATGCTTGCCTACAAAGCCAAGAATGGACCAGCACCATCTTACCTCAAAGCTCAAATTACTCCTCACACTGCACCTCGCTCCCTCTGATCCACTAGCACTGCCCGACTGGTCCCACCATCTCTCAGGGTAAAAGGTAAGTATACATCTTAGACTCTTCTCTGTTCTGGCACCAAGGACAGCCGAGTCACTGACTGTCATCAGACAAACTGAAGACCTACCTCTTCCTGAAACACTTAAACTAGCTCTTATTTTTCCAGTGTTAACATATTCATTGATAGAAACTTTAAAGCACTTTTGTATGTTGCTCTGGATAAGAGCGTCTGCCAAATGTCAGAAATGTAAATGTAAATATATTGCAACCATAAAACAGCAACAACAACAGCAACAACAACAACAACAACAACAACAACAACAATAATAATAATAATAATAATACCATAATAATACCATAATGGTAATGCAGAGACCATGAAGTGGTGTAAAACAACAAGTTGGACTGTATTCTGGTGTAAAATGGCCTAAAGAGGCTGTTACAATCCGTGAGACAGGGGTTGTTTTGTGTGTCCTGTCCCGTGCTTAACTTCTTCAGGTTGGTCCACTCTATACTCCAGCCCGGGCTTTCCTGATGATCCAGCTTCTACCACCACTAATCAGTAATGGTGACCCTATAAAGCTGGGACGGAAGCCAGTACCAGGAGCTTGATTGCTCACTTCGCATTTGGTGCTTGTGTTGTGTGTAGTTCCGTGCCGTGTTTCTGCTTCTGTCAGTCCGGTTTCAATCCTTGCTTGCCTTGACTTTGAGGCTGATCTATGCCCTGTTTTGGTTTTAGCTGCCTTATTTGTATATACTCTCGCCTGTGAATGTAAATATTGCTACATTATCTATATATCCGGTAGTAGGGGTGTGGGTGCCATTTTTTGTTAAAGGGTGTGGGTTTTTGTCTCTGTTTTTCTTGGTAAGGGAGGTTAGGGAGGGTAATTGTCTTTTTGTTCGTTTCTTGTCTTTTGTGTAGGTTAGTTAGTTCCTATCCTGAGTGTTTCTGTTTATGTTGGCCTTGGTCCATCCTGAAGTCTTCCCCGGTTCACTGTGTTGTATATCTCACTACATTATAATATATCCGCTTTATTTCACTGCTGTGTTGTGTGTGGTTACTCCTACCTCTGGGGCATCATATTCAGGTCTGTTCCATCTCATATATATAAAATATGAAACCCCCTGCAGTTTCACATACTACCCTAGACTGGGTCGTAACAATGTTCACCAGATGGAATGATGGCTTATTATTATTATTATTATTATTATTATTATTATTATTATTGTAACAGATTAATTTCTGAGTTGAAGTTAAGGCAATGTGGAATAAAAGTGTGCACCGTTCAATGAACTTCTCGTTTTCATTATTTTATTATTCGATACCTGATAAGGAAGCTCGGTTATATTATTACTGTATAATACTATAAAGTATTATTAGATAAAATAGACATTATACTATATATTGCAACCATAAAACAGTAGCAATAATAATAATAATAATAATAATAATAATAATAATAATTATTATTATTATTATTATTATTATTATTATTGCATTTTTCTTTTTATTCTTTTATAATTGTATTATTTATATATTATATATTTTTATTTTTTTAATTATTATTAAATAATCCATAAATCGAGTTTCTATACAGAAACCCCAATCCTAATCTCAGACAATCCCACTGGGGGCTCGAGCCCCGGGGTCAGAACCTGTGCACGTGTCATGGTGGGCGTGTCCTGTTGTTCAAAGAAGTGCTTATTTCTGTTTAAATTGTCTCCATGGTGATAGCGCGTCACGTGGAACGATTTTAACTCAAACCACAACATTGAGTTGGTGATTGAGTACAGATAACAAGACATCAGAAAGCGAGTGGAAAAGATCAAACCCAAGGAACTAAAGAAAGCGATTAAAGAAGAAGAAACCCATGGACTTCCGACGATTTCTCGCGGGTCTGAGGGGCTTGCCTCTTCGCAAGATCGGCTGTGCTGCGGGGCTGTTCGCTGTCTCTGCAGGTGCGGGTTACTTCGTTTACCGCTACTTTCAGAGACACAGCGCAGCTACCGACCACACTCAGCCAGCTCACGGTAGGATGATTTGACTTTAATATCATAGTGTTATTACAATAAATCATGTTTAAGTTACACTGTGTTACAGTCTAATGTTATCTAGTTAATCAGCGATATCCTCTTCTGCCGCGAATTAGCCTAATGCTAGTTACCGTGCTAGCGAACTCGGCCATAGGAATAAACTACACAGCAAAATACTTAACCGAATTGATGACGTTGACTTAAGAATTTATTTTATTTCGGCAATAAAATGTTTACCTCACTGGTCGGTCACTTTTAACAATGAATGACCACTGGTTTTAGACTAAATCATGCTTAGCCTAGTGATTAGCTAGCTCTCGCGCACGGACATTTAGCTAGCTCTCGCGCACGGACTTTTATCTCTTTAAATTACGGTGTAATTTTTGGCCTAATGTTATTTATCTAGAGAATTTGTCTATGTGTTTCATTATTACACAAATTCCATGTTAAATTAATGTACCTTTTAATGTCATTAATGTCTTTTTGTTACAAATGTCTTATCTGCCTTTAGAATGTAGCTAATCGTAGTCTCTCTCTCTCTCTCTCTCTCTCTCTCTCCATTTAAGATTACTAATCTATTATTTGTGTGTGTGGGAAACACTGGTCTAACATTAGCTACACTGCTAACAAACCTGGCTATATAGCTTGGGAGCTAAATATTGTATTGTGTAGAATAAAACATTAAAATCAGTAGATGGCAAAAATATTCTCTTTTATTATTAATGCTTGATTTTAATTTAATAGTTAGCTGAATGCTAATGCACTTGAAAACATAAGCTCGTTTTAAGCTCTCAACACAATACAACATTTCTCCTAGTTTTACCTACTAGTTAATAAACTTGGCTGTTGGTTGTAAATGTATGATAGAAAATGTTAGTTGTAATTGAAGTCATTATTCTGAGTCACAGAAAACTCCTTTTTTACAGACTCTGTGGATGTGCTGGGAGAATCACCTGATACTCCCTCTGTCCTCCAGGTAAGTGTCTGCTAAATAGTCCGATTTTAACTACGTTTCAAACATGTAGGCTGCTACTAACTGTGTGTGTGTGTGTGTGTGTGTGTCTATGTCTATTAAGGTCGATGAGCCCATAGTGCTGAGTTTTCCGAGTGACCCTCACAGTGACACTTCAGCTGTCAGTCTGGTAACCAAACCTACAATTTATTTACAAAGATGACCACTGGATTGTCCATGTGACAGAATGTTAGATGTGTTAGTATGAAACTGCTAGAATAAGAAACACGTGAACTTTTTGCTTTACTTTTCACAGCCTCCCAGTGCTGGTGAGCTGAACAGAGCCTGGTGTGAACTTCAGGTTCAGTCTCCAGACTCCATCAGCTCCCAGTCTGAGGTACTGTACAGTGCTGCAGCTGAGACACACACACACACACACACACACACACCTTTACAAGTTTGAATGTTTAGGTTTGTTGTTCTCTTTCTAGTCAGTGGAAATCAAGAGAGACCACCTCAGGATATTAAGGGGTCCAGAGAGTCAACCCTGTGAGACGTACCCCTTGAATCACGAGGTAATCACAGTCTTTATTACTCTGATGAAGAGAATTGACAGTAATGAGTATTTTATGCACACTTTTATTTAATAGTTCTTGAGTTTTATCTAATTGTCATTTACAGGAATTCTCTCATGATTGCAACACTGAAGACTGTTTCACTGGCATGCAGGTAAGGGATTATTCATTGTGTTGTGATAAAATTTTGTTAACTGCTGTAACTAATTGTGTTTGTGTGTGTTAAGGTTGTTGAGGCAAACCTGCAGCTGCAGTCCACTGAACCTCAACAAGACACTTCAGCTGTCAGTCTGGTAACCAAACCTACAATTTATTTACAAAGATGACCGCTGGATTGTCCATGTGACAGAATGTTAGATGTGTTAGTATGAAACCGCTAGAATAAGAAACACTTGTGAACTTTTTGCTTTACTTTTCACAGCCTCCCAGTGCTGGTGAGCTGAACAGAGCCTGGTCTGATAATCAGGTTGAGTCTCCAGACTCCATCAGCTCCCAGTCTGAGGTACTGTACAGTGCTGCATCTGAGATACACACACACACACACACACACACACACACACACCCCCCTTTACAAGTTGTAGTGTTTTGTTTTTCTGTTCTATTTCTAGTCAGTGGACATCAAGAGAGACATCCTCTTGAATCACGAGGTAATCACAGTCTTTATTACTCTGATGAAGAGAATTGACAGTAATGAGTATTATATGCACGCTTTTATTTAATAGTTCTTGAGTTTTATCTAATTGTCATTTACAGGAATTCTCTCATGACGACACTGAAGACTGTTTCACTGGCATGCAGGTAAGGGATTATTCATTGTGTTGTGATAAAATTTTGTTAACTGCAGTGACTAATTGTGTTTGTGTGTGTTAAGGTTGTTGAGGCAAACCTGCAGCTGCAGTCCACTGAACCTCACCAAGACACTTCAGCTGTCAGTCTGGTAACCAAACCTACAATTTATTTACAAAGATGACTGCTGGATTGTCCATGTGACAGAATGTTAGATGTGTTAGTATGAAACCGCTAGAATAAGAAACACTTGTGAACTTTTTGCTCTTCTTTTCACAGCCTCCCAGTTCTGGTGAGCTGAACAGAGCCTGGTCTGATAATCAGGTTCAGTCTCTGGACTCCATCAGCTCCCAGTCTGAGGTACTGTACAGTGCTGCAGCTGAGACACACACACACACACACACACCCTTTTACAAGTTGTAATGTTTTGTTTTGTTTTCCGATTTCTAGTCAGTGGACATTAAGAGCAATATAATGTTCTGTGTTTTAATATAAAACTCTTGTGATATGAAACACTTGTGATCTTTTTGCTCTGCTTCAATGTTCACTTTTGTGAATTGGGGTTGTAGATTTTGAGCTTTATCTAAATGTTATTTGCAGGATTTCTCTCAATTTAAGGTTACTGAGGACCTTCTTACTGGAACTCAGGTAAGGGCTTATTCATTGTGACATTACAAAATGTTGTTAACTGCAGTGACTAATTTTGTGTGTTTGTGTGTGTTAAGGTCGCTGAGCTGTATGATGAGCCGCTGCCCACCGCATCTGACGATGACCCTACAGCTTTCATCCTGAATGAGTGTAATACAGAGGAGAGCCGAGAGGATGAGGAGCTACAGCCTGAGAGAAAGAGCCTGGAGGACTTCAACTTCCTCAGTGTACTTGGAAAGGGTACATACGGGAAGGTGATTTTGTCCGAGCTCAAAGGCACTGAGGAGGTGTATGCGCTGAAGTTTTTGAAGAAGGACTTGATCTGGGAATATGAAAACATCAGCTGCACCTTTATGGAGAGGCGGATCTTGGCTCTGGCCAGTGAACACCCCTACCTGACCCACCTCTACTGTAGCTTCCAGACCAGCGACTCATTGTGCTTCGCAATGGAATTTGTGAATGGAGGGGATCTTGCATTTCACATTTCCTGTTCATGTGGATTTGATGAACCCCGCACCAGATTTTATGCTGCTGAGATCGCCTGTGCCCTCATGTTCCTCCACCGCAACGGGATTATACACAGAGATCTCAAACCCGGAAACATCCTCCTAGATGCCGATGGCCACTGCAAGCTTGCTGACTTTGGCTTGTGCGCAGAGGGTATACTAGACGGCAAGACTGCCAACACTTTTTGTGGCACACCCAACTACATAGCACCAGAGGTGTTACAGTATTGGGAATACGACACGTCGGTGGATTGGTGGGCCCTCGGTGTGATCATGTACGAGATGATGACAGGCTACGCTCCGTTTCATGATCACAACGAGGAGAAGATGTTTGAGTCCATCATCCATGCTGAACCACAATATCCATCAAACCTCAGCAGGAATGCGGTCAGCATCCTCAAAGCGTTCCTGAGGAAGAAGCCCATGGATCGTCTCGGCTGTGTGGTGTCCGAGGGCAAGGAGAATGCCATCAAAGTTCACCCTTTCTTTAATAAGATCGACTGGTCATGGCTGGAACAAAGGAAGATCACTCCTCCGTTTCAACCACAGATAACATCTAAGAGGGACGTCAATAATTTTGATGGCAGATTCACCCGTGAGGAGCCCAAGCTTTCTCATGGGAATCTCTCCTTCTTCATCCAGTCCATCCAAGAGGAGTTTGATGGCTTCTCATTTATTAACACTAAATATTAACTTTGCTAATCTAATATTAGCATATATTATTATTATTATTGTCATACCATTTAAATTTGACCATTTACATCTACACATATGTATATATTGTATCTTTCTATATATTATAGAGCTTACACATATATTATTTATTTATATATTATTTTATTTTTATATACACTATATTATATTATATTATATTATATTATATTATATTATATTATATTATATTATATTATATTATATTATATTATATTATATTATACTATATTATACTATATTATATTTTAATGGGCAGCACGGTGGCTTAGTGGTTAGCACTGTTGCCTCACAGCAAGAAGGCCCTGAGTTTGAATCCCGGGGTCGAACAGACTGGGGCCTTTCTGTGTGGAGTTTGCATGTTCTCCCCGTGCCTGCGTGGGTTTACTCCGGGTACTCCGGTTTCCTCCCACAGTCCAAAGACATGTACATTAGGTTGATTGGTAATTCTAAATTGCCCATAGGAGTGAGTGTGTGTGGTTGTTTGTCTATGTGTGGCCCTGCGATGGATTGGTGACCTGTCCAGGGTGTACCCCTGCCTTTCGCCCTATGTGAGCTGGGATAGGCTCCAGCAGACCCCCGTGACCCTAGGAATAAGCGGGTATAGACAATAAATGAATATTATATTTTATTTTTTTATTTTATATTTCATTTTATATTATATATTAAATTAAATTATTATTTTTATCATTATAATTTACTGTTTATATTTATATTATTTATACATATTTATATTCATATTTATATTTATATACATATATCTATATATATACACATATATTTGCATATGCATATACGATAACTACTGGTTTTTCACAATTATTTTGTCTTTAATTTCTACTGTTTAATTTTCTCTATTTTTTTCTATATATTTTTAACTATATCCCTTATTTTTCATGTCCACACACTTTAATTTTTACTCTTTTCTTTCTTCAAATGTAGGACAGTCATTAAAATCACTTCACTACATGTCGTACCGTGTGATTTCGTATGTGATTAATAAAATTTGAATTTTATTTGAATATTAATTGATCATTTTAAAGATTAATTTGTACTGTGTTTGTAATTATCAAATAAATAACATTTTTTCCTCATAGAAGACTTATCAATTGTTTTGCTTTTGTTCAAACATGCAGATGTTCATCAGCCAGTGTTTTAAAAAACTCTTTATATAACAAAAAGTTAACACTAATACTCTGTCTGGGAAAAAAAAGAAATCTGTTGAACCTATTTTCAACTACATACATATATATTGACCCTTCAATTGCCCAGTGTTTAAAGATGTAAATATACTTGATAAATACACTTAATAAACTCTACTTCACAATCTATGTTCTTTATTAAAAACAAGCAGAACATTAAAATGTGTTTCCACACACACAATCATAAAGATCACAGACTTAAAAACAACTTTATAAACAAAAACAGATGAGAACAGCTGTGTAGTGTACTGATAAGAAACAGCATTGCGAGTGACCCCACACACACACTCCTCACCCTCCTGCCCTCTGGAAAAAGATACAGAAGCATCTGAGCCTCACAACCAGACTGTGTAACAGTTTCTTTCCTCCAGCCATCAGACTCTTCAACACCCAGAACAGAACATTCATATTCAATATACATCTATGTTTACTGGACCACCTTTTTTTCAGTGCTGCCAAAACTGTATATTTCGTTGTACATTACACTTTAATGCTGTTTAAATGCTATTTTTGTACATCACACTTTAATGCTGCTCCCAGCTGCTGCTATCATATGTGTACATGTTCACAAGCCTCCTTTTCTTTGCACACTGGTCCACATAGACTGTATACTGGTCAGTACTATTTCATTTTATTTCTTACTCTGTTTGCACTAGGTTCCACACTATACACTGTATGTGGCTAGATTAAGTTACTTTTTAGTCCTTAGCTCTGTGTTGTTTTATGTAGTTTTGTTTTATGTAGCACCATGGTCCTGGAGGAACATTGTTTCATTTCACTATGTACTGCATCTACTATTTATGCTCGAAATGACAATAAAAACTTCTTGACTTGATACCTGATGATACACTGACTTCAAGTAAGTTATTACACAAATTATGCAGGACAAAAGAAGTCACAAGAAAGAAAAATATCCCTGTAGTGTTTAGGAAATAAGTAGATTTGAAATAATGTACATTTTTGTCCAGCTCTGAAGTATAGCGTTCATTTCTACATGTCTGTGTACAGTAGAGCTTTGAGCATTATAAATGTACAAGCTTTAGGACATGATTTTCCAAGATTTTCCACATAAAAGGACTTGATCAGGTCCATCAGCACACATCTCTTGAATTCTGCACTGATCTGCACTCATAACAGAACAAACACAAGAAATATACAAACATAAGAAATACAGAAACATGTTAAACACAAGGGTGTAACTTTGGTTTGAGATGTTTAATAATACCAGACATTATGGATCATTATATATTGTATAATAATGTAATAATAATAATAATAATAATAATAATAATAATAATAATAATAATAATAATAATAATAATAATAATAATAATAAAATAATAATAAAATAATAATAATAATAATTATTGTTATTATTATTATTATAATTATTGTTGTTGTTGTTGTTGTTGTTGTTGTTGTCTTCTTTATATTTTTGTATCTCTAACAGATATTATTATTATTATTAATGTACAATTGCTTGGACAATATAATGACCACTGAGACAGAACACCACTTTCAAATAACAAATAACATTAATAAAGTTCTATCTTATCTTATATTATATACTTTGTGTATTGTTATATATTGTGGATATGGAATGGAGTTCCACCCAGGGAGCCTCACACCCAGTTTTCCAGGATGGGATCCAGCTCCTCTGTGAAACTGAAGAAGATAAATTACTGAAAGTGTGTGAATGAATAGAATTATAATGAATTATACTTGTTATAACTTTATTACAGAATACAGTGGTAAAAAGAAAGTATAGCCAATTCATTGTGGATAATTAAGAGATAAGGATGTCCTGGGTGTTTGAGAGAGTCTCAGTGTACTGTCCTAAAAGATTTGCTAGATAACAGAAAACGTTTAGAAAAATTGCCCCAGATTACTTAATGCCATCTCATCGACTCACCAGCAGATGGAGCAAAGGGATTGTTGGATTTGTTTTACAATTTCTCTGACAGTTAGTGACATGCATTTCTGAGTAAGTATATATTGATATATCAGTGTAAGTAAATAAGTGCATTAAACTGTATGTGTTAACAATAAGAACAATACAATAATAGTAATGATTTTATTATTACAATAATTAATAACGATAACCAACATAAAACAACAACAACAACAAGAACAAGAACAAAACATTTTCATTTACAACAAAAGAGCTCCTCCTGACCACACTCAGCCTCCTCAAGGTGGGAGGAGCTTTATCCTACCACGTGACTTCAATGTCTCACTGATTGTACAATAAATCCAGTGTTACAGTCTAATGTTATGGATCTCACAAGCGACCTCATCTACTGCTGACAATTAGCCTAATGCTAATTATCGTGCTAGCGACCTAGGCTACTGCTTTAAATTGTACAATAAAATCCTTAAGCTTGGTCAAGAATTCATTTTATTTCCACAATGAAATATTTACCCTATTAGTAGGTCACTTTTAACAACCCTGACTACTGGTTTTACACTAAATCATGTTTAGACTACTGATTAATCAGCTCTCACGCTAAAGGGCTTGGTTACAGATGTATACCATCAGGCATTGCAGGCATAACATTATGACCACTGACAGGTGAAATGAATAACACTGACTATCTCCTCATCATGGCACCTGTTAGTGGGTGGGATATATTAGGCAGCAAGTAAACATTTTGTCCTCAAAGTTGATGTGTTAGAAGCAGGAAAAAATGAGCAAGCGTAAGGTTTTGAGCGAGTTTGATAAGGGTCAATTTGTGATGGCTAGACCACCGGAAAAACTGCAGCTCTTGTGGGGTGTTCCCGGTCTGCAGTGGTCAGTATCTATCAAAGGTGGTCCAAGGAAGGAACAGTAGTGAACCGGCGTCAGGGTCATTGGTAGCCAAGCCTCATTGATGCACGTGGGGAGCAAAGGCTGGCCCGTGTGCGCCGATCCAACAGACGAGCTACTGTTGATCAAATTGCTGAAGAAGTTAATGCTGGTTCTGATAGAAAGGTGTCAGAATACACAGTGCATCACAGTTTGTTGTGTATGGGGCTGCATAGCCACAGACCAGTCAGGGTGCACCGCCGAAAGCGGCAACAATGGGTTCGTGAGCATCAGAACTGGACCATGGAGCAATGGAAGAAGGTGGCCTGGTCTGATGAATCATCATGTGGATGGCCGGGTGTGTGTGTGTCACTTACCTGGGGAACACATGGCACCAGGATGCACTATGGGAAGAAATTTTAATAATAACACAGTATAATATTTTTTATAGATTTGGGTGGTGGACAAGGGCAGGAGGTTTTAAAGAGTTTAATCAGGTCACATGTACAGTGAATTTACACAATCTGACTGCTACAATTTTTCTGTTCCTTCACAAGTTAACTAATTATCAAACTCACTAGTTTATTAATAGGAAAGTTTGATATTGTGTAATTGAAGAGTCATAATTCTGAATTATTAATGAATTAATTTATTGCAGACTCTGTGGATATGCTGGGGGAACTAATAGATACTCCCTCTGTCCTCCAGGTATGTTTCAGTAATATTTTATCTTTATTTGAAACCTGTAGGGCACTTTTGTCTATGTGTGTGTGTGTGTGTGTGTGTGTGTGTGTGCACATTAAGGTTGTTGAGCCAATCCTGCAGGTGCTGACCCCCAAACCTCACTACGAACTTTCAGCTGTCATTCAGGTAAACAAATCATTCATTTATTTACTAAAGCTATTGAATGAATTTTACAAGGTTGTTATAACTGTAAAGAATGTTATAATAAATCTGCTATGATAAGAAGCATTTATGATCTTCATGCTCTACGTTTCACAGCCGCTCGATGCTGGTGAGCCGGACAGTGCCTGCCGTGATGACCAGTGCGTGTCTGCAGACTCCTCCCTCTCCCAGTCTGGGGTATTCTACAGTGCTGCAGCTGAAATACAAACACACAAACATCCTTCTTTACAAGGTCTAATGTTTAGTTTTTCTCTATTTCCAGTCAGTGGACATCAAGACATACTTCCTGGGGATGATAAGGGGCCCACAGAGTCGTCTTTATTGGTTTAAAAGCACCAAGACATGCAGCTTGAACCGTGTGGTAATCACAGACTTAATTACTCTGAGGAAGAGAATTGTCCTTGATGATTATTAGATGCACACGTTTGTGAAACAGATCTTCAGCTTCAGCTTTTTGTCATTTGCAGGGATTCCCTTATCAAACCACCATAAAGGATGGTTTCACTGGCATACAGGTAAGGGATTATTCATTGTAGCATCACAAAACTCTTGTTAATTGTAGTGACTAATTGTGTTCACTTTAATTTGTTCTCTTAAGGCTGAATATGGGAGGGTTACCGAATTCATCTCCTGTAACCGAGTGGAGACATCTTTCATTGTGCCACATTATTTTGTGGTAAATTTATTGCACGTCATGAAGTGTATATTGTAGTTTGTAACTTTTGGAATTTTGTCAGTTGTACTTTCGTCTGCAGTGTCATTATTTTTTTTTCAACAGCAAACCATTACAACAGTAACCTGCTCTTACCTGTCTGTGGCTGAAGATGGACAGATGTACACCTCCACTTCGGAGTATGATCAGAACGACTCTGAGGTCATTCAGAGTTTCAGACCTGATGTGTATCTACATATGCTGCTATTCCTCTGATTCGGATACTGTAAAATGTACTGTGAAAGTTTTAATGATTTGGCTTGCAGGAGAGAGAGGAGCGCCTTAACCCAGAGGAGATGGAGGCGCCCTTTATTTGGTACAATTCTCTTCACTGTTTAATGATGTAACAGTGTATTGTATGTTTAACATACACTAAGCATTTACATCTCTTCATTCTTAGCTCCATCTTTTAGACAGAGGGGTGACTGAAATCGGCCTGAAGGTGCCCGCTCTCCGTGAGGTGTTTGCTGTGAGTAAAACCTTTATTCAGCTGCTGTTACTGAGCAGGTAAAGTCCACTCTTCTTTAACTTTTATATTGTGTGCTGTCTTATATTCAGACTCTGCTTCCCAGCATCCAGAACCAGAACCTCTTGTTCGTGGTTGGAAAGAAGATCGTCATGCCACTGGCAGCAGCTAACAAGCAGGTAACTTCAGAATGATGAAAGACTTTTCTGATGAAAATACTTTCAGTTACTCAGCCAGAGCCAAAGTGACTGAGATTTTTTCGTTTGCTTTAACAGGATGCAGTTGGTGTGCATTTGGCCTACGAGGTCCTGATTCGATTCCTGAGGACTCCTTCCATTTAGAAATCAATTAAAGCAGAGCTCTCCTCCTGTGTAAGCTAATAAACGCCTGTGTGAAATGACAGATGTTTAAATATAAAAGATTTTGAGAATATAGAAAACAGGACTCCAATATGTAAAGCTAATTTATTTTTGTATCTTTTCTCCTCTGTGCAGGACCACCACTACAACTTCCTGGATGTTTTTATGAGCTGATTTTCTTCAGCTACTTTATAAATGGCTCAACACCTCAGCCAGTAAGTGTCTTATCAGGAGATTCATAAGCAATGCTTGAGTTTCAGAACATGGTCTATTTGATCTCGTTTTCTTTTTCCATATTTTTTAACCCTGATAAGACATGACATTAATGAAGCTTGTCTTTCTTTCTAATAGTTTAAGGGAGGATTCTTGGAGCGCCTGGTTGAGCTCATCAGCATGTGGGATGTGGACGTGTGGGAGCCTGCAGCAGAGCTGTACTTCACAGTGCTTATTGTAAGTGTTCCAATATCTTCTGATTCCATGATACACAAATTCTCAGGATTGTATCTTAAACTCAGTGACACTATGTTGTATGTGTGTGTAATTTATCAATAGGATCACCTTACACAGCTTGCTGAAGTACTCTTCTCTCAGCCTCTGGAGCTCTACAGTGACCCAGCAGCCTTAGCCACAGCAGTTCAGCATCTCCTCAAGCAGCAAGTCCAGCAGATGATGGACATTTTGGAGAAGGTCTTTCCCTTTACCCACTTCATCTTTTCTTCCTTTGTTTCATTTCATGTTCTTTTCCTTCACTTTTTCCTATATTGCTCAGGCTCTCCACACGTAAGTATAAATTAATTTTATTTCTGTTTTTGATTCATATTTGATATATTCTATAACTCTGTGGTCCAAGGTATGCCCACATGTTTGCGTTCAGTTGCTGCCTCTGCTCTACTGGTCTCATATGCTGAAAGAGTTGTTTTTCACACTCACTTACATCATGCACCACATCAGGTAGTCACCATTCTCAATAATATTCACAACATATGACCGCACAACGTCGTTCAGGCTATGAAGCCATCCTTTGTGCCACACAAAATCTCACTATCAAACCCGTAACGGCCCAAAATAGCCCAGCTGTCCTGCTCCACCACCTTGTGCGCTCTTACAATCAATCGACAGTGATAACGGTACACCGTTCACGTCCAAATTGACCCAGAAACTTTGTCAGAATCTCAACATTGACTGGAACTTTCATATTCCATACTTTTCCCAAAGTTCAGGGATAGCAGAAAGAAAGAATAGAACCATTAAAGACAGACTCACTAAGGTGTTATTACAAACCAACAGCCGAAACTGGGTGGATCTCCTGCCCTCAGTTTTTTGTGAAATTCGCATGATGCCACATCCAAAATCCCAACTATCTCCTTTTGTGATAATTATGGGCAGGCCATTTCTAACCCCTTGGACTAAAGGTAATTCTGGTGTTTCCTTTTCAGGTGACCTGGAGGTGATTGTCGGTGATTACTCTCAAGCACTAGTTGAAGAATTAAACAGTGTGCATGGTAATGTCTCTGCCTCTCTCCCTCTACCTACAGATCAGTCGACTCACCCTTTTCTCCCAGGTGATGCTGTTTTAGTAAAAAGCCTCAATCCCAGGAAAGTGGGGGAAGCAGCCTTTGGCCATCCAACTAGAGTGGTAGCAGTCACACGCACTGCTGTCCTCACTGATTCTCAACCTCAGTGGATCCACGCCAGCAGGGTGAAACAGTGCCCTGTTCCAGGGACAACTAAGAAAGGAGAATAACTGCAATCAAGCAGCTCTTAGGGGGCCTCATCTCATCTCACCTTTTCACATACACATATAGAAACCTATGTATTAGCTTTTTTGTCTGATAATTCGACCATATATAACATTCCTAGACCCTGGGTTTGTAGACTCTTTGGTCATTGAGAACTTGCTCACGTTGTGATCCTGATAGGCTAACTCAGCCATTGCTTAAAAAATAAGTGGAAAAATGTTAATTATACTTTTAGTAGGGGCCTTTTGCCCCTATGTTAGTAGTTTTACACCTCAGTAGCAGTGTGGTGGAAATTTGGCCTGTGCTTTTTCTTTAGAAATCGCTCGCAATTTGTCCGACATTCATGATGCATCTTGTTGGGTCTGTCATCACATTGGTACTCAATGGTCGTCATTTCCTTTAGATAACAATGCTGCAGTTGAGATCAATAAGAACAGTTCTTTCTGTCTAGTTCCCCCTGATATTGTCTGGCTGCTACAGCTAACTGCTGCTTTTCGCTCAGGACATGACATGACTGATCCAGGGCCTGTAACTCCAGTCTGAATACATGTCATGGTCTCCCTGGGGAAGAGTGCCCCTCCCTGATGTATTATTGGGCAATTCTCAGGTATTTATTGTCCCAAAAAAGTTGGGTGACACTTATCTCTGTTCGAATGCTAGTGACCAGTTATCCCTCGGCAACTCTGAGTGCAAGACTCGTGTGGATGTGATACCTTCAGAAGAGGGCTCCAATCCTTTTTGTTTTATTAATGATAAGGATTTCCCTCAATCTAATGATGGTCTCATCACTGGACAGAAATGTCCATTTAGTTTTCTGACAACAACTAACACTGTCTTGTGGGTATGTGGAAGTAAAGCTTATACTAATATACCTCACCACTGGAATTTCAAAGATTTTACTTCAAGTTGTTGTCAAATAATATAATCTGTAAAACAAATTAATGTATTAAATTAGAAAAAAATGCAAAAAAGAAGCATTTTTACTAGTGGTCTCAGACATTTGCATGCTGTTTTTTTTTAATTCCTGATAACTTTCATAACATCAACAATGTTATTCAACATATGAGAAAGGCTGTAGCTAGTCCGCCGCCAGCTGATGACTCTTGGTTTGCATGGCTTTTGTACATTCCTTATTTTGAAGGCTAGTGTATTAATTTGTGTGTGTTCATTTATGACAGAAATGGCCTCAATGTGTCTTAAAATGTCCTTGTTTTGTCTGTGCAGGCAAGATTTATAACTGATTCCAGGTGTTTTGAGGAAATGCATCTCAAGCTCTGACATACTGCTGTGGCTGAAATTGATTTTTAAGACACTAATGTACATGGAAGTTGCTGGACAAAGCTCAGTCTGATGGTGTGGTTTTAGATCATTTGTGGCATATCTTGCTTCTTGTCATAGATAAATGTGAAGTGTCTGAAAATCGTGTTGGCAGTAGGACTAAAAGGCAACTGTAAGCAAACATTTTGATCAGTGGAGTTCAAATAAAGCTTATCTAACAGTTAGAACAGCTGTCCTGTGTTGTACTTATTTTATTGTTCATATTCTTATTATTAACATGAGTTAATCATAATGGACTTTATATTGGACAATGGCAGCACACAGAGCGCTTACTCTAAATAATTTATGTTTATTATTATTTTTGTGTGATATGGAGTTCTCATTGGAACACTAAACCAAAATATATCATCCTATCATCACATACTCTCCTATCCAGCATGTCTAGACAAATATGTACACATGCACACGTGCACACAATCTTGGTATTTGAAATGACCTTCGTATTGGTGTAGATATTTAATGGAACATGCCATTTCAGAGGCTTCTACCAATCACTGTAGTCACATAAAGCTCAGTCTTTACAATATGAAAAGGTAAAAATCATCTTCTGTTGTGACCTAAATCTTTATAAACTACGTTGTTGAGACAGTGTGTAGAATTCATGCACTTGTCAGCCGTAAGAGTGTTTTATATTCTGACTCACATGTCAACAGAAACAGAAGCTGAATAGATTCTGTAAGAAGCCTTAAAAAATAATCAGACATGACTGTGTGTTACAGTGTGATCATGTATAACAGTGCAGTGTGTGTTACAGTGTGATCGTGTATAACAGTGCAGTGTGTGTTACAGTGTGATCATGTATAACAGTGCAGTGTGTGTTACAGTGTGATCGTGTATAACAGTGCAGTGTGTGTTACAGTGTGATCATGTATAACAGTGCAGTGTGTGTTACAGTGTGATCGTGTATAACAGTGCAGTGTGTGTTACAGTGTGATCATGTGTAACAGTGCAGTGTGTGTTACAGTGTGATCATGTATAACAGTGCAGTATGTGTTACAGTGTGATCGTGTATAACAGTGCAGTGTGTGTTACAGTGTGATCATGTATAACAGTGCAGTGTGTTACAGTGTGATCATGTATAACAGTGCAGTGTGTGTTACAGTGTGATCATGTATAACAGTGCAGTGTGTTACAGTGTGATCATGTATAACAGTGCAGTGTGTGTTACAGTGTGATCGTGTATAACAGTGCAGTGTGTTACAGTGTGATCATGTATAACAGTGCAGTGTGTTACAGTGTGATCATGTATAACAGTGCAGTGTGTGTTACAGTGTGATTGTGTATAACAGGGCAGTGTGTTACAGTGTGATCATGTATAACAGTGCAGTGTGTTACAGTGTGATCATGTATAACAGTGCAGTGTGTTACAGTGTGATCATGTATAACAGTGCAGTGTGTGTTACAGTGTGATCATGTATAACAGTGCAGTGTGTTACAGTGTGATCATGTATAACAGTGCAGTGTGTGTTACAGTGTGATCATGTATAACAGTGCAGTATGTGTTACAGTGTGATCGTGTATAACAGTGCAGTGTGTTACAGTGTGATCGTGTATAACAGTGCAGTGTGTGTTACAGTGTGATCATGTATAACAGTGCAGTGTGTGTTACAGTGTGATCGTGTATAACAGTGCAGTGTGTGTTACAGTGTGATCATGTATAACAGTGCAGTATGTGTTACAGTGTGATCGTGTATAACAGTGCAGTGTGTTACAGTGTGATCATGTATAACAGTGCAGTGTGTGTTACAGTGTGATCATGTATAACAGTGCAGTGTGTGTTACAGTGTGATCATGTATAACAGTGCAGTGTGTGTTACAGTGTGATCATGTATAACAGTGCAGTGTGTGTTACAGTGTGATCATGTATAACAGTGCAGTGTGTGTTACAGTGTGATCATGTATAACAGTGCAGTGTGTGTTACAGTGTGATCGTGTATAACAGTGCAGTGTGTGTTACAGTGTGATCGTGTATAACAGTGCAGTGTGTGTTACAGTGTGATCGTGTATAACAGTGCAGTGTGTGTTACAGTGTGACCGTGTATAACAGTGCAGTGTGTGTTACAGTGTGACCGTGTATAACAGTGCAGTGTGTGTTACAGTGTGACCGTGTATAACAGTGCAGTGTGTGTTACAGTGTGACCGTGTATAACAGTGCAGTGTGTGTTACAGTGTGACCGTGTATAACAGTGCAGTGTGTGTTACAGTGTGATCGTGTATAACAGTGCAGTGTGTGTTACAGTGTGATCGTGTATAACAGTGCAGTGTGTGTTACAGTGTGATCGTGTATAACAGTGCAGTGTGTGTTACAGTGTGATCGTGTATAACAGTGCAGTGTGTGTTACAGTGTGACCGTGTATAACAGTGCAGTGTGTGTTACAGTGTGATCGTGTATAACAGTGCAGTGTGTGTTACAGTGTGACCGTGTATAACAGTGCAGTGTGTGCTACAGTGTGATCGTGTATAACAGTGCAGTGTGTGTTACAGTGTGGTCGTGTATAACAGTGCAGTGTGTGTTACAGTGTGATCGTGTATAACAGTGCAGTGTGTGTTACAGTGTGATCGTGTATAACAGTGCAGTGTGTGTTACAGTGTGATCGTGTATAACAGTGCAGTGTGTGTTACAGTGTGATCGTGTATAACAGTGCAGTGTGTGCTACAGTGAGATCATGTATAACAGTGCAGTGTGTGCTACAGTGTGATCATGTATAACAGTGCAGTGTGTGCTACAGTGTGATCGTGTATAACAGTGCAGTGTGTGTTACAGTGTGATCATGTATAACAGTGCAGTGTGTTACAGTGTGATCGTGTATAACAGTGCAGTGTGTGTTACAGTGTGATCGTGTATAACAGTGCAGTGTGTGTTACAGTGTGATCATGTATAACAGTGCAGTGTGTGCTACAGTGTGATCATGTATAACAGTGCAGTGTGTTACAGTGTGATCGTGTATAACAGTGCGGTGTGTTACAGTGTGATCGTGTATAACAGTGCAGTGTGTGTTACAGTGTGATCGTGTATAACAGTGCAGTGTGTGTTACATTGTGATCGTGTATAACAGTGCAGTGTGTGTTACAGTGTGATCGTGTATAACAGTGCAGTGTGTGTTACAGTGTGACCGTGTATAACAGTGCAGTGTGTGCTACAGTGTGATCGTGTATAACAGTGCAGTGTGTGTTACAGTGTGATCGTGTATAACAGTGCAGTGTGTTAGTGTGATCATGTATAACAGTGCAGTGTGTGTTACATTGTGATCGTGTATAACAGTGCAGTGTGTGTTACAGTGTGATCGTGTATAACAGTGCACAGGTATGAATATGATTCACAGGATGAATGTCATGTCATCTGTACAGACAGTGTACAATGCACAGTGTGTTCACAGCCTGTGCATATGATTGCAACAGAGCATAGAAATAGAAATCACATTCATTTAACTAACTTTATGTGTGTAATAATCGGGAAACTTGCATGCCGAGATATAGGATATATCAATGCCCTCTTAGGTCCAACCAGGACCTGTGCACGCTCCGAGGGAGCATCAGAACAGTCTTACTGCCAACTGGGCCATCCCACAGCCCCAACCTCACACGAATTACCCTTTAAGGCCACGCATGACAGAGGTCAGAGTGTGGTCCTGTCCAGCAGAAAGCAAGACGTACTTCATTGTACTGATTGGAACTGCTACATAAGTATCGTGTTAACTAGGGCATCTACAGATTTATTTGACTGCAAACAAACAGTAGCATTTACATTTACAAGATTTGTCAGACACTCTTATCCAGAGCAACTCACATTTACACAGCTGAGCAGTTAAGGGGTAAAGGGCTTTGCACAAGGGTCCAGCAGCAGCAGCTTGGTGATCCTGGAATTTGACTTCACAATAATCAAATCATTGAGCCAACACCTTAACCACTGAGCTACCACTTCCCACAACAAGCACTTATTTATGGGATGCAGAATTCAGTGGCTGTCTATGCAGCAATTCAAAATCTGCAAACGAGGTTGTACAAAAAATCAATAACATTGAAGAAAATGTTGATGAAAATGTGAAAAATGTACCAGGTCAGGGTATTCAAAGTGGTGTTTCTGAGACTATGCCTGAGTGAATGCAAACAGCCAGGTCAAGTTACTGAAACTGGAATCACAAGGAACCCACAAAGAGCCAGCTCATCTACAGGAATTTGAGACTGAGGATATGGAGGACAAGCTGCAATATGCGATATTCCTCAAACCTACCAGGTTGCCATAACATCAACTAAGTCAGGGCAATGGAAAAATGCTATGGACAAAGAGATGCGATCACTAGAGGAGAATAAGACCTTCACACTCACTCAGTTGCCACCAGGCAAACAGCCAGTTGAGGGCAGATGGGTCTACACAGTTAAAAGAAACATTCATGGATCTGTAAAAATACAAGGCGAGATTTGTCGCAAAAGGCTACAGTCAGAAACCAGGAACTGACTATGAGGAGACATTCTCATCCACAGCAGATATGACAAGTGTAAGAGTGGTCATGCAGAAGGCAGCACAGGAAAATTTAGTCTTACACCAGATAGACGTTGAGACAGCTTATTTGCATGCACCAATTGACTGAAATTTACTTGGTACAACCAGAGGGTTATGAGCAAAAATCAGAGACAGGTGAAAAGCTAGTATGCAAGTTAGAGAAATCTCTCTATGGCCTAAAGCAATCAGGCGGAATCTGGAACACTATGGTACATGTATGTTTAATTGAGAATGGTTTTACACAGAACCCAGCTGATAACTGCATGTATACAAGGGAAAGAAAATAATCCTGATAATATGGGGTGATGATCTAATTATAGCAGCTAACAGTGAAAGTGTTCTGAAAAGTGTAAAGGGAATGTTCACTGAAAGATTCAAAATGAAAGACATGGGCAGGTTGAAATATTTTCTAGGGATAGATTTTGAACAAGCAGAAGGTCTAGTTAGGAAGTTTAATCTACTTGTCCACTTGCACTCGACCAGATATATGTTTTGTGGTCAGTAAATTATCCCAGCACTTTGCTGAACCAACAAAACACCGGAGCACAGTAAAACATGTGTTCAGATACCTCAAAGGTACAGCAGAACAGGGATTATGCTTTAAGAGAAATGACACAGAAACTAGGTCTCAGAGTGTATAGTGATGCTGACTGGGCATCAGATGCAGTAGACAGACATAGTACTTTAGAATACTGTGACCTCTACTACTCTAATCTCATGGAAAACCAGAAAACAGCCAACAGTAGCATTATCTACTTGCGAAGCAAAATACATGTCCTTATACAATAATCAGCCATACAGGAATGTATCTACTTAGAGCAGCTTCTCAAAGGTATGGATACATACCAATACACACGAACAAAAGTGTATGAAGACAACCAAGGTACAATAGCAAGCCAGAAACCCAGTTTACAGGCAAAGGTGCAAGCACATTGACATCAAGTACCACTTTATAAAGGAAACTGTGAATGATGGCAAGGTAATCTTGGAATACTGTCCTACAGAGTAAATGGTTGCTGACATTATGACAAAGCCATTTTTAAGTTAAACTGACTTGAAATATAATGTTTTCCTGGTGCAGAAATGAAAGTGTCCAGAAGATGATATTCTTTGTTATGTAGACCTTTTCCAATACAGAATATGAGTCAATCCAACTTGAATAAATGCTATTATTTATTGAATGACATTTAATAAAACCAAGGCATTGAGTCTCAATAACTCTCCAGTAAACAGAAACAAATGACCACAACCAAAAATGATGAAATGCAAAATCCAGACATTACTCATGGCACTGAATATACATTTTACAAAAAGCTCTCTTTTAAATATTAATATCATTTATCTTCAATAAAATATCAATTATAATGCAATAAATGGATACAAACATGAAAGAAAGTTTGCAAATAGGAATAAAAAATCCATATAAAATTTTGCACCAGTTATAATAGAGTAAGCCTGAATTAAACAATGGTACATAAACAATCTGAGTCCAAGGAGTGAACAAAACAGTATTAATGATTTTGAGACTAAAACAAATAAAAAGAACAAATAATCACTGAAAACTAAACACAACTAGATGAAATATTGAGAAATATACAACAACGACTTTTTCTGGATTCACTGCTATGGCCATAAAACTACCGTTTGAACGTTTTGAGTCAGCAAGTATTCTGTATATTTCAAAGAAATCAGATTTGGGTAAAACAATGGGAAAAAGACCAAAAATGACTTTGCTATGGCTATACAGCTGCAGCTTGAACAGTTCAACAAACAAGTCCAACAAACTCAGCTCCAGTAACAAAAACTATGAAAGTGCATAGATAACTGTTAACTTTTTTATACACAGCACCCAAGATTAAACATCCAGCTTCAGAAGCTTATTCTTCAATGACTACACTCTTGCAGTACACTGAGAGCCAAGGTACATAAATAATGTCTGGGTCACCTCGAAAGTATACTTCTCCGGGTACTCAATGTTAAATGCATAAATGATACCAAAAAGTAAAGCAAATGCATTTGGCAGGTCATCAACCTCATCAAACACAATTTTCTCTTCCAGCACCACAGCTATACTTCTTGTGTTTGGGAACAAAAATAAAAAGACGAAGTGTCTTGCTCAAGGGAACAATCGAGGAAGTTATGTTTTGTGCTGGGACTTGAACACACTACCTTCTTATCAGAGACTCAAAGCCATCACTACAGCTAGCAAGCACTGCTTCACTGGAATCTTTAAGTGCCATTAATTCAGTGGGAGAAATAGCTGAATCAATGCAAACTAGTTATGGTGTTGCTCTGGCATGGTTGTAATGGCTCAGTGACAGAAGGCTTGATCAGAAGGTTGTGTTCAAATTCCAGCACACTTGCAAGAAGCATTGGTTGAGTAAGACTTTCAGCTTAGTTGTATCCTACATCAGTCAAATGAGCAAGTGTGCTGGGCTATGTGTCATTTTATGCAACATTAAGATATTACAGCACTTTACTGACGACCCAAATTGGTTTCTTATGTTCACTAATCATTAAAATATTTAATACACTTACATTGTTTGTTTTAGGGTTGGGTTGTAGTCTATACACTCCCAATAGCACATTCTGAATGCCCTTAAAATGCAATTTAAGAAAGGATAGCATTCTCACAAACTTCTCCACAGGCCAGCCATGTTATACATGACGGATAAGATAAAAAATATTACCAGATACGTTCTCAGTAGATTGTCCTCCGTTTCTCTCAGAAACAAGGGAAGGCCACAAAGTACTGCAGATTTCCTATGTGTCAGGATAGCAGTGGTCTAAAACACAAATAGGAAGCAGGAAAAACATGGACAAAGTAAATGGCTTTTACTACAACTAGCATTTGTAGTATGCAGTTATGTTTTTTAAAACCTCACAATTTGAAGTAAACTGATGTTGTTACCCGTTCATCAAGTCTGTCTAGGAGTATTTGAATTTCTCCTCCCAAGGCTCCACTTCTTGATCTATAGAGCTTGATCAAACGTGGTGCAAGTGAGTCCAAGTAACTAAGAAAGGTCTGTCTGAGATCAACTCCAGTAACTCTGTAGAATTCTGCATATATCTGCAAAAAATATAAATAGTTCAAATTCACTACCCTAATGTTATGTTTGGGGATGAAAACATCCACTAAAATAAACTGCTGTAAAAATATATCAGATGATTTTTTTTTTCAACTTTTGATTGTATAAATCTGTTCAAAAAACATCCAGGATTTTAACTCTTTAATTGCCAAGATTATAAATGATGTCACTGATTTGGGGAAAAAACAATATAAAAAGTGATTGTGGACTGGATATTTTTTACTTTTTATCACAGTCTTGGACATTAGATTAGTAACAACATTAGCTTTGATGCATTTTTAGTTTTTTTTTGCAGCATCAGATTAAAATTTTTCTCCCTAATTTATGGTTGGTGGCTGTTTTTGCCCCATAGACTTTCATTATAACCACATTTTTTGACTGCACAGCCATGACACTATATAATCATGCATTCTTGATTGTTGCTGGTTTTCCCTGTTGGGAAGAGGTAAAATTTGTGATTTTTATTGTTGATGACCAAGTGGCACCATTAACCCTTTAGACAGGCCTGTGCAAAGAAAGCTTAGTTTATGGCTTTTTGTGTGTGTGTGTGTGTGTGTGTGTGTGAGAGAAATTGGTACAGAATACACCTCTGACATTGCTCTAATTCAATGCCCTGCCTGTATAAGACAAGGTAGTGCAATCTAAGATAGCTGATGGCTTAGTGGTATCGTGCTTCTACAGAAGTTTTCATTAAATTGAAGGCACGCTTGAAAAATTCAAGTCATAACTACAGATAAGCTATTATAGTGTTTGGATAATTAATACAGTACAGTATAACAAATAGACTTGCAACAAGTGGAGATGAGCAAGGTAAGCACTATTTGTATATACACTACCAGTCAAACATTCTTGCAAGAACAGTATCGTCAAGTGCATTTGCAAAACCAATCAAGCACCATGATGAAACTGGCTCACATGAAGACCATCCCAGTAAAGCAAGACCAAAACTTACCTCTGCTGCAGAGGAGACGTTCATTTAGAGTTACCAGCCTCAGAAATCACCAATTAACAGCACCTCAGATTAGAGCTGTTATGAAGGCTTTACAGAGCATAAGCAGCAGACATATCTCAATATCAACTGTTCAAAGGACATTATTGTGTATTTCGGCCACCTTCAGAATTGTTTTACAATGTAGAAAGAAATAAACATCAGGAAAGACCATGGAATTAGAAGATGTGTCCAAACTTTTGACTGGTAGTGTACACTATAATGCCAAAAGTTTTGGGACATCTACCTTTACATAAACTTTAATGACATGAAATCCTTAAGGTTTAATGTGGAGTTTGCCCGCTCTTTGCAGCTATAACAGCTTCAACTTTTCTAGAAAGGCTTTCCACAAGGTTTAGGAGTGTGTTTATGGGAATTTTTGACCATTCTTCCAGAAGCGCATTTGTGAGGTCAGGCACTGATGTTGGACGAGAAGGCCTGGCTCGCAGTCTCCGCTCTAATTAATCCCAAAAGTGTTCTATCGGGTTGAGGTCAGGACTCTGTGCAGGCCAGTCAAGTTCCTCCACACCAAACTCGCTCATCCATGTCTTTATGGACCTTGCTTTGTGCACTGGTGTGCAGTCATCGTGGAACAGGAAGGGGTCATCCTCAAACTGTTCCCACAAAGTTGGGAAAATAAAATTGTCCAAAATGTCTTGGTATGCTGAAACATTAAGAGTTGTTAAGGGGTCAAGCCCAACCCCTGAAAAACAACACCTGAATTGAATGATTTGGAGGGGTGTCCAAAAAAAACTTTTGGCAATATAGTGATATAGTATATTTAAGGAATTGGTGAGGAACTGCCTTAAGACTGACCCTTCTGGACAATCTCAGTGGGTAGATATTGTGCAGAATATTTTGTTGTAAATGAAAGAAGAGACATTAATTAAGAAAGAAGAGAACGACTGACTGTTTCTACACTGAGAATGTAAACGAAAAAGCTCAGAAATCCATAACCTTCTCTTATTTATGTCTCGAAAATAATAAGCACTGGGTTGGGATACTGTTACCATGGCAACAAAAATGTATGCTGTTCAGGAATGGCAAAATTTTATGTACAAATATTTTTCTTGTTATTGTACAAGTAAAACAAGGTTCAGTTATTAAAGCACAGCATGCACTTTTTATCCATTTATAGTTACATTTAGTGTTGTGGAAACTCCACTCACACACAGCAAAGACGGGAACAATCGAATATATATTTAACTATATTAAATATTGTGTGTTACGCATCATCCAAATATGAATGCTATTAAAATACAGAAGAGATAACCAGCCTGATATGACATTTTGCAGCTTGGCCAGGCCCTAATCTCTCTACGTCTCCAGGTCTATCCTGATGTCGCACATCTCCAACATCTGGGCACACAGATAAGACGAAGGTCCAGTATTTTGTACGCATTTCAGCGATTAGCATGTTCATTGTCTTTCACAGAAAAGGTTACTGATGACATCATTTTGGGCGACGTACAGCATTAATTCCCTGCTGAATGCTGAAGGGCTTCTAGAAAGTTCTCTTTACTGAATAACACCAAGAAAAAATTGTTGTTTATTCTAAAATCTATCAACACACACACACACACACACGTTTACACACTGACAGCTGCATTGCTGATTTCTATTTTTCAAAATAAATCATTCAAATTGATCATAAATGTGTCTTCATGCTGTATTTCCTCTGTTATTGTAACCTTTACAACAACAGTAAACATCTCTCTCTCTCTTTTTCTTGCTCTCTCTCTCTCTCTCTCTCTCTCTCTCTCTCTCTTTTCCCCTTTTGTATAATTTGTGCATTTGTGGTTAGTCTGTCTATTTTATCTTTCTCTTCTCTTCCCAAAGCATTATGGGAAAACTGTAACAGTAAATAACCCACCTTGTTCACATTCATTACTCCAGGGACTAGATATAACGATATTATTGTCTCTGTATGATTGCACACTTCTATGATATCCATTGACTTTTATTCCAGTGATATAATATTACCAGACCTGCCCATGTTTGCGTATTTTGTGTAGGAGCTCTGCATTTTATCATTGGCGCTTGCTAGGACGGGTTATCTCTCAAAAATACACCAGTTTCTCACCAGTACCAGGGAGATACACAACACAGTAAACTGGTTTGATTCACAGAAGTGTTTTTACACAACCCTTCAGAATTAGCTAAAACTTCTAAAACCCCTGCAATCCTTCAATACTTGATTCTAGTCACGATAAACATGTTCATTTCCGTTCGTTAATGTGTAATAAAATCTATCGATCATTCGAGTTAGCAAACATTAGACAAGTAAAGAGTCATTAAGAATGCTGCTGAAAAAAAAAGTTAGAAATTTTGGCCTCAAATCTAACACTAACATACACTGATCAGGCACAACATAATGACCGTCTGTCTAATATTGTGTTGGTCCCCCTTTTGCTGCCAAAACAGCCCTGACCCAACATGCACTGTGTATTCTGACACCTTTCTATCAAAACCAGCATTAACCTCTTCAGGAATTTGATCAACAGTAGCTCGTCTGTTGGATCGGATCACACGGGCCAGCCTTCACTCCCCACGTGCATCAATGAACCTTGGTTGCCCATGACCCTGTCGCTGGTTCACCACTGTTCCTTCCTTGGACCACTTTTGATAGATACTGACCACTGCAGACTGGGAACACCCCACAAGAGCTGCAGTTTTGGAGATGCTCTGATCCACTCGTCTAGCATCACAATTTGGCCTTTGTCAAACTCGGTCAAATCCTTACACTTGTCCATTTTTCCTGCTTCTAACACATCAACTTTGAGGACCAAATGTTCACTTGCTGCCTAATATATCCCACCCACTAACAGGAGCCATGATGAGGAGATAATCAGTGTTATTCACTTCACCTGTCAGTGCTCTTAATGTTGTGCCTGATCTGTGTATTAAAGTGCTGAGCTTAAACCACTGCCACCAGTTTCCTGAAACAAATCAATTCCAGCAGATGACCAAATGAACCCAGTAGAGGTTTAAGTATGATAATATTGAGCGCCTCTGCTCTGTCTTGCAGAGATCTATTGCATCGTATCACAGAAGCAGATTGCTGATCGATCAGCTAATGATGAGTCTCCAGGGAACAACGTAATGGACACCAGTGTGCCGCCCACCACGGCTGGGCAAAAGGGCCGCAAACTGCAGTACTCCCAAAACCTGTAACCATGACAACCCACCATCACCCCCAACCCCACCAAGCCCTCACCACACTCCGCACTACACTCATATCCCGTTTTCTCTCTATGTGTCGTGCCGCTGACGTTCGATTTATTTGTGTAATATATATTTTTCCTTTTGATAGCTTCTCAACTCACGTATGCACACATACCGAGACAGACACTCGTACACACACATATTTCTGACATGAAATAAAATTTTACAGTACAAACTCTGGTGACGTCTGTTTGCTTAATGTGGTGGTAATAATGGCCTTCTTTCTGAAGCAATGAGCTGAAGAAATCTAGTGGGCCTTATGAAGATTAAAATCATTCTGCTAGAGCAGAGATGCCCAAACTATCTGTACATACTAGCCATACTATCTGAGAAAAGAGGGAGGGGGAGGGGGGATGCCTTTGACACAGATCGTCATTTCTAATTTAACATAAAATTTTTGTTTGTTTTATTGTTGAGCTACAAAAGAGTAAACTGAAATGAAATGTAAATGAATCTGATTTTTTTTTTATGTACATGCGCAATTCAAGGTGCAGCGCCACGTGCTTTGCAAACTTCTGCTTGCCAAACTTCAATTCGAGCAGAGCGTGCTGCTACGTCCTTCATCAGCACAAGAAAGTGCCACACGGGTCAGTTATCAGATTTCTGCTCTAAATGCTAAACGTGGAAGAGCATTCGGTACTGGAGAGTTCATCAAAGAATGTCTTGAAATGAATTAATGAATTAAAGTGGAGAAGATGGCTGGCGTTACAACTGATGGAGCGTCGGCAATGGTAGAGAGGAAATCTGGCCTTGCTACTTTGGCGTTTCAGAAGTCAGTGAATGTGGAGGAAAAGTATGTTTTTATTGTAATAAGTTCATTGAACTACAAAACGTTAGCTTCTGTCATTTTCACAGGGAGAAAAATATTTGTCTCATGACATAAAGGATCAGACCAATTGTATGTAGTATGTGTCACGTGTGTTAAGAGCCAACATGCCTCAAGGCATCATTAATCTCTAAGGTTTACACAGTCTGACTGACTTAATTGTAACATGAAAGCAGACATCTGGCTGCCCTAAACATTTCTGGTTAGTTGCGATGATGTAAATATGAATTTAAGTTCATAAATTCATTTTTATGTTTACGAACATAAATTTAAGGGATGTGAAAAACTCAACTGGAAAGACATATACAAAAGAGAACATTAAAATGACATACCGTGAATTAACCTTCGACTGGAAGATTGTCAGTCATTACGGAGGTGCAATTATGCTGTTCAGAGTCTTTAAACAAAGAAAAATAGGAATTTTTAAGGGAAAATGTCGGTCTGTCTCAGAGCACTGTGTGAAATAAAAGTCTACTGAGAGTGGATCCAGTTACTGTCCTTTTAAACACGTCGCTAAGATGAACAAATCTATTTTAGGATACATTGAGTAGACCATTTTTGGTACTTGGTGCCGAGTGTCTTTTTAAACAACCTTGAATTAATGTGAAAGAAGGTTGCACAACGTTGTTCCATTTACTTTGTACTTGAATGTTTCATCACGCAAGCTGTTTTTTTCTCTGTACAAATCAGTATGCTGACCAAAAACCATCAGTCATGAGCAGAAATCTGCACAACACATTGGACTAAGAGGAAATGTGACTGAATGAATCAGTGAACAAATCTGAATGATTATTTTGACACTCTGATATTTCAGCTCTAACAGATAGTTCACTCTGAGGCAAAGCAGGGCAGATGTGGAGAAGCTCTTCACCTTTAACCAAAGCAGCTGTTGCATTAAACTTTATGTAGCTATAATAATGCATGCAGTGATGCTGAACTCTTTTCAGCATGTACAGAAATAAAAACACTCGGACACGTGGGGAAGTAGAAATGTTTCTCCTGGTTGGTGAATCTGTTGGTTCAAGTAGTGAGAGGAGACGAGTCAGAGACTGGAAACGAAACAGAGGACCCAAAAATATAAAGATTTATTTGGGGAATCAGAGTGAATACTGACTCTAGACTCCAGTCCTGTAGCACAGATAGTGATTTTATTCTTGTAAAGTTGAATCCATTTGCATCTTTGTAAGTTCACTGAAATGTTTTTTTGCATGACAACAAAACTGCTTTATCTTGGTGAGGGTCACAGTGGATCGGAAAAGTAAAAACGTGCTCTGGTTTGCTTTATACTGGGATTGAAAGGAGAGCTGCATGGACCTTTGCTTTCATTTCATTTGTTATTTTCATTAATCTCATCCTTACTCCTCTTTCAGCTCCCACTTGACTGCTCTCCTTAAGTGCTTCATCCCTGGGTTCCCACTGGGAGAGCTCAGCCTCCATGTCAAGTCCTTCCTCCTGTGTCTTTTTAAGGCAGTCCAGAAACAGGTGTTGTTCCTTCATGTTCCTTCATTTCACCAGAAGATTTTGAAATTTAGGACAAAATGAATCAGTGAAAAAACAGGACACGTCATAAATGAGGTTCTTAATTTTTTCTACAAGCTTTATTTCATACTTCAGTGATTTCTTTAGCCCTCTGATCATGGTGCCGTGTTCAACAACCAGCTTTCTTCGTAAGGCTATGGCTGAAAACACACGTGTTTGTTTGTTTGTTTGTTCGTTCATTCATTCATACAATAGAGACAGTAGAGACTTGGTTGTCTGTTCTGAACTGCATTTTTATTTTACAATTAATAAAAAGAAACAATGAATAAAAACTGAAAAACAAAAATAAATAAAAACTGAGTTTTCCCCTGCAGGTCAGCTGCGGTCCTCTGTAGCCTGATGTTCAACCATTTATGCAACTCCTTCCAATGCACTTTTCATCACTCATAACCTCCAGTGGATTCTCTCTCTCAATCGCTTTAAACCCGTATGAGACGTGCCAGCGGCGTTTCTCTGAGTGTGAGCTTTTTTAATGTTTCTTCAAACTCCAATTCTTTCTTTTATGATTTCTTCAGCTCTCTTGCCATGCAGGCTTTTTCATACACCAGCATTCTTTTCAGATCTATGACTGAAAGACACATTTCTGTAAGTATCATTTCATAAATTAGAGACACTGAACACATATCGTTGCAGTAAAAAGGAAACTGTTGACTTACTGTCAGAGCGAAGCTTCATGTCCATTTCACTGGCCTCCTTTTGTCTAGACTGCGCTGCAGTTGCTCTACTTCAGCCTTGCGATTCAGCTGCCCCTGCAGGTCGTCTAACGCGAGCTCTAGCCGGTTGTTCAAGCCTTTAAGCAAGAGATTCATGTTCCTTATCTTTTTCTGACACTCTTCCTTACTCTCAACTCCATTTCTGTCTGGGGTGTTTTCTTCAGCTCTCTTGCCATGCAGGCTTTTTCATACACCAGCATTCTTTTCAGATCTATGACTGAAAGACACATTTCTGTAAGTATCATTTCATAAATTAGAGACACTGAACACATATCTTTTCAGTAAAAAATAAATTGTTGACTTCATCTTGGATCAGCTGAAATTCAATCTCAGCAGAACTGAACTGCTGGTCATCCCAGGTGATTCATCCCTAGCACAGGATCTTGCATTATCTCTGAACAACTCCATGATCTCCCCTTCAGCCACTGCTCGCAACCTTGGGGTAACCATGGACAATCAACTATCCTTTTCCTCTTATGTAGCTAATGTGATATGCTCATGTTGGTTTCTTCTGTATAACATCAGAAGGATTCGACCATTTTCATCCACACAGGCTACTCAAGAGCTTGTTCAGTCTCTGGTCATGTTGAGACTGGACTACTGCAACTCTTTACTGGCAGATCTTCCTCTTAATGCAATTCATCCATTATAAATGATCCAAAATGCAGCTAAACGACTTGTTTTCAAACTGCCTAAGTTCTCCCACACCACCCCACTGCTGCGTTCCCTCCATTGGCTTCCAGTAGCCTCACACTTCAGATTCAAAACGCTGATGCTGGCCTACAAAGCCAAGAATGGACCAGCACCATCTTACCTCAAAGCTCTTATTACTCCTCACACTGCACCTCGCTCCCTCTGATCCACTAGCACTGCCCGACTGGTCCCACCATCTCTCAGGGTAAAAGGTAGGTATACATCTAGACTCTTCTCTGTTCTTGCACCAAGGTGGTGGAATGAACTTCCCCTAGATGTCCGTACAGCCGAGTTTTCAAACAACGACTGAAGACCTACCTCTTCCTGAAACACTTAAACTTAGCTCTTATGTTTTGTGTGTCCTGTCCCGTGCTTAACTTCTTCAGGTTGGTCCACTCTATACTCCAGCCCGGGCTTTCCTGATGATCCAGCTTCTACCACCACTAATCAGTAATGGTGACCCTATAAAGCTGGGACGGAAGCCAGTACCAGGAGCTTGATTGCTCACTTCGCATTTGGTGCTTGTGTTGTGTGTAGTTCCGTGCCGTGTTTCTGCTTCTGTCAGTCCGGTTTCAATCCTTGCTTGCCTTGACTTTGAGGCTGATCTATGCCCTGTTTTGGTTTTAGCTGCCTTATTTGTATATACTCTCGCCTGTGAATGTAAATATTGCTACATTATCTATATATCTGGTAGTAGGGGTGTGGGTTTTTGTCCCTTTTTTTCTTGGTAAGGGAGGTTAGGGAAGGTAATTGTCTTTTTGTTCGTTTCTTGTCTTTTGTGTAGGTTAGTTAGTTCCTATCCTGAGTGTTTCTGTTTATGTTGGCCTTGGTCCATGCTGAAGTCTTCCCCGGTTCACTGTGTTGTATATCTCACTACATTATAATATATCCGCTTTATTTCACTGCTGTGTTGTGTGTGGTGATATGATAATAATAATAATAATAATAATAATAATAATAATAATAATTTCTTTTTATTCTTTTATAATTGTATTATTTTATTTTTTAAAATGATTATTAAATAATCCATAAATCGAGTTTCTATGCAAAAACCCCAATCAGTATCTTAGACAGTCCCACGTGGGGTCTCGAGCCCCGTGTCAGAACCTGTGCACGTGACATGGTGGGCGTGTCCTGTTGTTCAAAGAAGTTTGTATTTCTGTTTAAACTGTCGCCATGGTAATAGCGCGTCACGTGGAACGATTTGAAATCAAACCACAACACTGAGTTGGTGATTGAATACAGATAAACAACAGCTATCAAGACCATAGAAAGCGACTAGAGAAGAACAAACCGAATAGACTAAAGAAAGCGATTGAAGAAGAAGAAACCCATGGACTTCCGACGATTTCTCGCGGGTCTGAGGGGCTTGCCTCTTCGCAAGATCGGCTGTGCTGCGGGGCTGTTCGCTGTCTCTGCAGGTGCGGGTTACTTGGTTTACCGCTACTTTCAGAGACACAGCGCAGCTACCGACCACACTCAGCCAGCTCACGGTAGGATGATTTGACTTTAATATCATAGTGTTATTACAATAAATCATGTTTAAGTTACACTGTGTTACAGTCTAATGTTATCTAGTTAATCAGCGATATCCTCTTCTGCCGCGAATTAGCCTAATGCTAGTTACCGTGCTAGCGAACTCGGCCATAGGAATAAACTACACAGCAAAATACTTAACCGAATTGATGACGTTGACTTAAGAATTTATTTTATTTCGGCAATAAAATGTTTACCTCACTGGTCGGTCACTTTTAACAATGAATGACCACTGGTTTTAGACTAAATCATGCTTAGCCTAGTGATTAGCTAGCTCTCGCGCACGGACATTTAGCTAGCTCTCGCGCACGGACTTTTATCTCTTTAAATTACGGTGTAATTTTTGGCCTAATGTTATTTATCTAGAGAATTTGTCTATGTGTTTCATTATTACACAAATTCCATGTTAAATTAATGTACCTTTTAATGTCATTAATGTCTTTTTGTTACAAATGTCTTATCTGCCTTTAGAATGTAGCTAATCGTAGTCTCTCTCTCTCTCTCTCTCTCTCTCTCTCTCCATTTAAGATTACTAATCTATTATTTGTGTGTGTGGGAAACACTGGTCTAACATTAGCTACACTGCTAACAAACCTGGCTATATAGCTTGGGAGCTAAATATTGTATTGTGTAGAATAAAACATTAAAATCAGTAGATGGCAAAAATATTCTCTTTTATTATTAATGCTTGATTTTAATTTAATAGTTAGCTGAATGCTAATGCACTTGAAAACATAAGCTCTCAACACAATTCAACATTTCTCCTAGTTTTACCTACTAGTTAATAAACTTGGCTGTTGGTTGTAAATGTATGATAGAAAATGTTAGTTGTAATTGAAGTCATTATTCTGAGTCACAGAAAACTCCTTTTTTACAGACTCTGTGGATGTGCTGGGAGAATCACCTGATACTCCCTCTGTCCTCCAGGTAAGTGTCTGCTAAATAGTCCGATTTTAACTATGTTTCAAACATGTAGGCTGCTACTAACTGTGTGTGTGTGTGTGTGTGTGTGTGTCTATTAAGGTCGATGAGCCCATAGTGCTGAGTTTTCCGAGTGACCCTCACAGTGACACTTCAGCTGTCAGTCTGGTAACCAAACCTACAATTTATTTACAAAGATGACCACTGGATTGTCCATGTGACAGAATGTTAGATGTGTTAGTATGAAACCGCTAGAATAAGAAACACGTGAACTTTTTGCTTTACTTTTCACAGCCTCCCAGTGCTGGTGAGCTGAACAGAGCCTGGTGTGAACTTCAGGTTCAGTCTCCAGACTCCATCAGCTCCCAGTCTGAGGTACTGTACAGTGCTGCAGCTGAGACACACACACACACACACACACACACACACACACACACACACCTTTACAAGTTTGAATGTTTAGGTTTGTTGTTCTCTTTCTAGTCAGTGGAAATCAAGAGAGACCACCTCAGGATATTAAGGGGTCCAGAGAGTCAACCCTGTGAGACGTACCCCTTGAATCACGAGGTAATCACAGTCTTTATTACTCTGATGAAGAGAATTGACAGTAATGAGTATTTTATGCACACTTTTATTTAATAGTTCTTGAGTTTTATCTAATTGTCATTTACAGGAATTCTCTTATGACGACACTGAAGACTGTTTCACTGGCATGCAGGTAAGGGATTATTCATTGTGTTGTGATAAAATTTTGTTAACTGCAGTGACTAATTGTGTTTGTGTGTGTTAAGGTTGTTGAGGCAAACCTGCAGCTGCAGTCCACTGAACCTCAACAAGACACTTCAGCTGTCAGTCTGGTAACCAAACCTACAATTTATTTACAAAGATGACCGCTGGATTGTCCATGTGACAGAATGTTAGATGTGTTAGTATGAAACCGCTAGAATAAGAAACACTTGTGAACTTTTTGCTCTTCTTTTCACAGCCTCCCAGTGCTGGTGAGCTGAACAGAGCCTGGTCTGATAATCAGGTTCAGTCTCTGGACTCCATCAGCTCCCAGTCTGAGGTACTGTACAGTGCTGCAGCTGAGACACACACACACACACACACACACACACACACACCCTTTTACAAGTTGTAATGTTTTGTTTTGTTTTCCGATTTCTAGTCAGTGGACATTAAGAGCAATATAATGTTCTGTGTTTTAATATAAAACTCTTGTGATATGAAACACTTGTGATCTTTTTGCTCTGCTTCAATGTTCACTTTTGTGAATTGGGGTTGTAGATTTTGAGCTTTATCTAAATGTTATTTGCAGGATTTCTCTCAATTTAAGGTTACTGAGGACCTTCTTACTGGAACTCAGGTAAGGGCTTATTCATTGTGACATTACAAAATGTTGTTAACTGCAGTGACTAATTTTGTGTGTTTGTGTGTGTTAAGGTCGCTGAGCTGTATGATGAGCCGCTGCCCACCGCATCTGACGATGACCCTACAGCTTTCATCCTGAATGAGTGTAATACAGAGGAGAGCCGAGAGGATGAGGAGCTACAGCCTGAGAGAAAGAGCCTGGAGGACTTCAACTTCCTCAGTGTACTTGGAAAGGGTACATACGGGAAGGTGATTTTGTCCGAGCTCAAAGGCACTGAGGAGGTGTATGCGCTGAAGTTTTTGAAGAAGGACTTGATCTGGGAATATGAAAACATCAGCTGCACCTTTATGGAGAGGCGGATCTTGGCTCTGGCCAGTGAACACCCCTACCTGACCCACCTCTACTGTAGCTTCCAGACCAGCGACTCATTGTGCTTCGCAATGGAATTTGTGAATGGAGGGGATCTTGCATTTCACATTTCCTGTTCATGTGGATTTGATGAACCCCGCACCAGATTTTATGCTGCTGAGATCGCCTGTGCCCTCATGTTCCTCCACCGCAACGGGATTATACACAGAGATCTCAAACCCGGAAACATCCTCCTAGATGCCGATGGCCACTGCAAGCTTGCTGACTTTGGCTTGTGCGCAGAGGGTATACTAGACGGCAAGACTGCCAACACTTTTTGTGGCACACCCAACTACATAGCACCAGAGGTGTTACAGTATTGGGAATACGACACGTCGGTGGATTGGTGGGCCCTCGGTGTGATCATGTACGAGATGATGACAGGCTACGCTCCGTTTCATGATCACAACGAGGAGAAGATGTTTGAGTCCATCATCCATGCTGAACCACAATATCCATCAAACCTCAGCAGGAATGCGGTCAGCATCCTCAAAGCGTTCCTGAGGAAGAAGCCCATGGATCGTCTCGGCTGTGTGGTGTCCGAGGGCAAGGAGAATGCCATCAAAGTTCACCCTTTCTTTAATAAGATCGACTGGTCATGGCTGGAACAAAGGAAGATCACTCCTCCGTTTCAACCACAGATAACATCTAAGAGGGACGTCAATAATTTTGATGGCAGATTCACCCGTGAGGAGCCCAAGCTTTCTCATGGGAATCTCTCCTTCTTCATCCAGTCCATCCAAGAGGAGTTTGATGGCTTCTCATTTATTAACACTAAATATTAACTTTGCTAATCTAATATTAGCAAATATTATTATTATTGTCATACCATTTAAATTTGACCATTTACATCTACACATATGTATATATTGTATCTTTCTATATATTATAGAGCTTACACATATATTATTTATTTATATATTATTTTATTTTTATATACACTATATTACATTACATTACATTACATTACATTACATTACATTTTAATGGGCAGCACGGTGGCTTAGTGGTTAGCACTGTTGCCTCACAGCAAGAAGGCCCTGAGTTTGAATCCCGGGGTCGAACAGACTGGGGCCTTTCTGTGTGGAGTTTGCATGTTCTCCCCGTGCCTGCGTGGGTTTACTCCGGGTACTCCGGTTTCCTCCCACAGTCCAAAGACATGTACATTAGGTTGATTGGTAATTCTAAATTGCCCATAGGAGTGAGTGTGTGTGGTTGTTTGTCTATGTGTGGCCCTGCGATGGATTGGTGACCTGTCCAGGGTGTACCCCTGCCTTTCGCCCTATGTGCGCTGGGATAGGCTCCAGCAGACCCCCGTGACCCTAGGAATAAGCGGGTATAGACAATGAATGAATATTATATTTTATATTTTTATTTTATATTTCATTTTATATTATATATTAAATTAAATTATTATTTTTATCATTATAATTTACTGTTTATATTTATATTATTTATACATATTTATATTCATATTTATATACATATATCTATATATATACACATATTTGCATATGCATATACGATAACTACTGGTTTTTCACAATTATTTTGTCTTTAATTTCTACTGTTTAATTTTCTCTATTTTTTTCTATATATTTTTAACTTTATCCCTTATTTTTCATGTCCACACACTTTAATTTTTACTCTTTTCTTTCTTCAAATGTAGGACAGTCATTAAAATCACTTCACTACATGTCGTACCGTGTGATTTCGTATGTGATTAATAAAATTTGAATTTTATTTGAATATTAATTGATCATTTTAAAGATTAATTTGTACTGTGTTTGTAATTATCAAATAAATAACATTTTTTCCTCATAGAAGACTTATCAATTGTTTTGCTTTTGTTCAAACATCCAGATGTTCATCAGCCAGTGTTTTAAAAAACTCTTTATATAACAAAAAGTTAACACTAATACTCTGTCTGGGGAAAAAAAAAGAAATCTATTGAACCTATTATCAACTACATACATATATATTGACCCTGCAATTGCCCAGTGTTTAAAGATGTAAATATACTTGATAAATACACTTAATAAACTCTACTTCACAATCTATGTTCTTTATTAAAAACAAGCAGGACATTAAAATGTGTTTCCACACACAATCATAAAGATCACAGACTTAAAAACAACTTTATAAACAAAAACAGATGAGAACAGCTGTGTAGTGTACTGATAAGAAACAGCATTGCGAGTGACCCCACACACACACTCCTCACCCTCCTGCCCTCTGGAAAAAGATACAGAAGCATCTGAGCCTCACAACCAGACTGTGTAACAGTTTCTTTCCTCCAGCCATCAGACTCTTCAACACCCAGAACAGAACATTCATATTCAATATACATCTATGTTTACTGGACCACCTTTTTTTCAGTGCTGCCAAAACTGTATATTTCGTTGTACATTACACTTTAATGTTGTTTAAATGCTGTTTTTGTACATCACACTTTAATGCTGCTCCCAGCTGCTGCTATCATATGTGTACATGTTCACAAGCCTCCTTTTCTTTGCACACTGGTCCACATAGACTGTATACTGGTCAGTACTATTTCATTTTATTTCTTACTCTGTTTGCACTAGGATCCACACTATACACTGTATGTGGCTAGATTAAGTTACTTTTTAGTCCTTAGCTCTGTGTTGTTTTATGTAGTTTTGTTTTATGTAGCACCATGGTCCTGGAGGAACATTGTTTCATTTCACTATGTACTGCATCTACTATTTATGCTCGAAATGACAATAAAAACTTCTTGACTTGATACCTGATGATACACTGACTTCAAGTAAGTTATTACACAAATTATGCAGGACAAAAGAAGTCACAAGAAAGAAAAATAGTGGTGAAAAGTAGTGTTTAGGAAATAAGTAGATTTGAAATAATGTACATTTTTGTCCAGCTCTGAAGTATAGCGTTCATTTCTACATGTCTGTGTACAGTAGAGCTTTGAGCATTATAAATGTACAAGCTTTAGGACATGATTTTCCAAGATTTTCCACATTAAAGGACTTGATCAGGTCCATCAGCACACATCTCTTGAATTCTGCACTGATCTGCACTCATAACAGAACAAACACAAGAAATATACAAACATAAGAAATACAGAAACATGTTAAACACAAGGGTGTAACTTTGGTTTGAGATGTTTAATAATACCAGACATTATGGATCATTATATATTGTATAATAATGTAATAATAATAATAATAATAATAATAATAATAATAATAATAATAATAATAATAAAATAATAATAAAATAATAATAATAATAATAATAATAATAATAATAATAATAATTATTATTATTATTATTATTATTATTATTATTGTTGTTGTTGTTGTTGTTGTCTTCTTTATATTTTTGTATCTCTAACAGATATTATTATTATTATTAATGTACAATTGCTTGGACAATATAATGACCACTGAGACAGAACACCACTTTCAAATAACAAATAACATTAATAAAGTTCTATCTTATCTTATATTATATACTTTGTGTATTTTTATATATTGTGGATATGGAATGGAGTTCCACCCAGGGAGCCTCACACCCAGTTTTCCAGGATGGGATCCAGCTCCTCTGTGAAACTGAAGAAGATAAATTACTGAAAGTGTGTGAATGAATAGAATTATAATGAATTATACTCGTTATAACTTTATTACAGAATACAGTGGTAAAAAGAAAGTATAGCCAATTCATTGTGGATAATTAAGAGATAAGGATGTCCTGGGTGTTTGAGAGAGTCTCAGTGTACTGTCCTAAAAGATTTGCTAGATAACAGAAAACGTTTAGAAAAATTGCCCCAGATTACTTAATGCCATCTCATCGACTCACCAGCAGATGGAGCAAAGGGATTGTTGGATTTGTTTTACAATTTCTCTGACAGTTAGTGACATGCATTTCTGAGTAAGTATATATTGATATATCAGTGTAAGTAAATAAGTGCATTAAACTGTATGTGTTAACAATAAGAACAATACAACAATAGTAATGATTTTATTATTACAATAATTAATAACGATAACCAACATAAAACAACAACAACAACAAGAACAAGAACAAAACATTTTCATTTACAACAAAAGAGCTCCTCCTGACCACACTCAGCCTCCTCAAGGTGGGAGGAGCTTTATCCTACCACGTGACTTCAATGTCTCACTGATTGTACAATAAATCCAGTGTTACAGTCTAATGTTATGGATCTCACAAGCGACCTCATCTACTGCTGACGATTAGCCTAATGCTAGTTATCGTGCTAGCGACCTAGGCTACTGCTTTAAATTGTACAATAAAATCCTTAAGCTTGGTCACGAATTCATTTTATTTCCACAATGAATTATTTACCCTATTAGTAGGTCACTTTTAACAACCCTGACTACTGGTTTTACACTAAATCATGTTTAGACTACTGATTAATCAGCTCTCACGCTAAAGGGCTTGGTTACAGATGTACACCATCAGGCATTGCAGGCATAACATTATGACCACTGACAGGTGAAATGAATAACACTGACTATCTCCTCATCATGGCTCCTGTTAGTGGGTGGGATATATTAGGCAGCAAGTAAACATTTTGTCCTCAAAGTTGATGTGTTAGAAGCAGGAAAAAATGAGCAAGCGTAAGGTTTTGAGCGAGTTTGATAAGGGTCAATTTGTGATGGCTAGACCACCGGAAAAACTGCAGCTCTTGTGGGGTGTTCCCGGTCTGCAGTGGTCAGTATCTATCAAAGGTGGTCCAAGGAAGGAACAGTAGTGAACCGGCGTCAGGGTCATTGGTAGCCAAGCCTCATTGATGCACGTGGGGAGCAAAGGCTGGCCCGTGTGCGCCGATCCAACAGACGAGCTACTGTTGATCAAATTGCTGAAGAAGTTAATGCTGGTTCTGATAGAAAGGTGTCAGAATACACAGTGCATCACAGTTTGTTGTGTATGGGGCTGCATAGCCACAGACCAGTCAGGGTGCACCGCCGAAAGCGGCAACAATGGGTTCGTGAGCATCAGAACTGGACCATGGAGCAATGGAAGAAGGTGGCCTGGTCTGATGAATCATCATGTGGATGGCCGGGTGTGTGTGTGTCACTTACCTGGGGAACACATGGCACCAGGATGCACTATGGGAAGAAATTTTAATAATAACTCAGTATAATATTTTTTATAGATTTGGGTGGTGGACAAGGGCAGGAGGTTTTAAAGAGTTTAATCAGGTCACATGTACAGTGAATTTACACAATCTGACTGCTACAATTTTTCTGTTCCTTCACAAGTTAACTAATTATCAAACTCACTGGTTTATTAATAGGAAAGTTTGATATTGTGTAATTGAAGAGTCATAATTCTGAATTAATAATGAATTAATTTATTGCAGACTCTGTGGATATGCTGGGGGAACTAATAGATACTCCCTCTGTCCTCCAGGTATGTTTCAGTAATATTTTATCTTTATTTGAAACCTGTAGGGCACTTTTGTCTATGTGTGTGTGTGTGTGTGTGTGTGTGTGCACATTAAGGTTGTTGAGCCAATCCTGCAGGTGCTGACCCCCAAACCTCACTACGAACTTTCAGCTGTCATTCAGGTAAACAAATCATTCATTTATTTACTAAAGCTATTGAATGAATTTTACAAGGTTGTTATAACTGTAAAGAATGTTATAATAAATCTGCTATGATAAGAAGCATTTATGATCTTCATGCTCTACGTTTCACAGCCGCTCGATGCTGGTGAGCCGGACAGTGCCTGCCGTGATGACCAGTGCGTGTCTGCAGACTCCTCCCTCTCCCAGTCTGGGGTATTCTACAGTGCTGCAGCTGAAATACAAACACACAAACATCCTTCTTTACAAGGTCTAATGTTTAGTTTTTCTCTATTTCCAGTCAGTGGACATCAAGACATACTTCCTGGGGATGATAAGGGGCCCACAGAGTCGTCTTTATTGGTTTAAAAGCACCAAGACATGCAGCTTGAACCGTGTGGTAATCACAGACTTAATTACTCTGAGGAAGAGAATTGTCCTTGATGATTATTAGATGCACACGTTTGTGAAACAGATCTTCAGCTTCAGCTTTTTGTCATTTGCAGGGATTCCCTTATCAAACCACCATAAAGGATGGTTTCACTGGCATACAGGTAAGGGATTATTCATTGTAGCATCACAAAACTCTTGTTAATTGTAGTGACTAATTGTGTTCACTTTAATTTGTTCTCTTAAGGCTGAATATGGGAGGGTTACCGAATTCATCTCCTGTAACCGAGTGGAGACATCTTTCATTGTGCCACATTATTTTGTGGTAAATTTATTGCACGTCATGAAGTGTATATTGTAGTTTGTAACTTTTGGAATTTTGTCAGTTGTACTTTCGTCTGCAGTGTCATTATTTTTTTTTCAACAGCAAACCATTACAACAGTAACCTGCTCTTACCTGTCTGTGGCTGAAGATGGACAGATGTACACCTCCACTTCGGAGTATGATCAGAACGACTCTGAGGTCATTCAGAGTTTCAGACCTGATGTGTATCTACATATGCTGCTATTCCTCTGATTTGGATATTGTAAAATGTACTGTGAGAGTTTTAATGATTTGGCTTGCAGGAGAGAGAGGAGCGCCTTCACCCAGAGGAGATGGAGGCGCCCTTTATTTGGTACAATTCTCTTCACTGTTTAATGATGTAACAGTGTATTGTATGTTTAACATACACTAAGCATTTACATCTCTTCATTCTTAGCTCCATCTTTTAGACAGAGGGGTGACTGAAATCGGCCTGAAGGTGCCCGCTCTCCGTGAGGTGTTTGCTGTGAGTAAAACCTTTATTCAGCTGCTGTTACTGAGCAGGTAAAGTCCACTCTTCTTTAACTTTTATATTGTGTGCTGTCTTATATTCAGACTCTGCTTCCCAGCATCCAGAACCAGAACCTCTTGTTCGTGGTTGGAAAGAAGATCGTCATGCCACTGGCAGCAGCTAACAAGCAGGTAACTTCAGAATGATGAAAGACTTTTCTGATGAAAATACTTTCAGTTACTCAGCCAGAGCCAAAGTGACTGAGATTTTTTCGTTTGCTTTAACAGGATGCAGTTGGTGTGCATTTGGCCTACGAGGTCCTGATTCGATTCCTGAGGACTCCTTCCATTTAGAAATCAATTAAAGCAGAGCTCTCCTCCTGTGTAAGCTAATAAACGCCTGTGTGAAATGACAGATGTTTAAATATAAAAGATTTTGAGAATATAGAAAACAGGACTCCAATATGTAAAGCTAATTTATTTTTGTATCTTTTCTCCTCTGTGCAGGACCACCACTACAACTTCCTGGATGTTTTTATGAGCTGATTTTCTTCAGCTACTTTATAAATGGCTCAACACCTCAGCCAGTAAGTGTCTTATCAGGAGATTCATAAGCAATGCTTGAGTTTCAGAACATGGTCTATTTGATCTCGTTTTCTTTTTCCATATTTTTTAACCCTGATAAGACATGACATTAATGAAGCTTGTCTTTCTTTCTAATAGTTTAAGGGAGGATTCTTGGAGCGCCTGGTTGAGCTCATCAGCATGTGGGATGTGGACGTGTGGGAGCCTGCAGCAGAGCTGTACTTCACAGTGCTTATTGTAAGTGTTCCAATATCTTCTGATTCCATGATACACAAATTCTCAGGATTGTATCTTAAACTCAGTGACACTATGTTGTATGTGTGTGTAATTTATCAATAGGATCACCTTACACAGCTTGCTGAAGTACTCTTCTCTCAGCCTCTGGAGCTCTACAGTGACCCAGCAGCCTTAGCCACAGCAGTTCAGCATCTCCTCAAGCAGCAAGTCCAGCAGATGATGGACATTTTGGAGAAGGTCTTTCCCTTTACCCACTTCATCTTTTCTTCCTTTGTTTCATTTCATGTTCTTTTCTTTCACTTTTTCCTATATTGCTCAGGCTCTCCACACGTAAGTATAAATTAATTTTATTTCTGTTTTTGATTCATATTTGATATATTCTATAACTCTGTGGTCCAAGGTATGCCCACATGTTTTGTGTTCAGTTGCTGCCTCTGCTCTACTGGTCTCATATGCTGAAAGAGTTGTTTTTCACACTCACTTACATCATGCACCACATCAGGTAGTCACCATTCTCAATAATATTCACAACATATGACCGCACAACGTCGTTCAGGCTATGAAGCCATCCGTTGTGCCACACAAAATCTCACTATCAAACCGGTAACGGCCCAAAATAGCCCAGCTGTCCTGCTCCACCACCTTGTGCGCTCTTACAATCAATCGACAGTGATAACGGTACACCGTTCACGTCCAAATTGACCCAGAAACTTTGTCAGAATCTCAACATTGACTGGAACTTTCATATTCCATACCTTTCCGAAAGTTCAGGCATAGTAGAAAGAAAGAATAGAACCATTAAAGACAGACTCACTAAGGTGTTATTACAAACCAACAGCCGAAACTGGGTGGATCTCCTGCCCTCAGTTTTTTGTGAAATTCGCATGACGCCACATCCAAAATCCCAACTATCTCCTTTTGAGATAATTATGGGCAGGCCATTTCTAACCCCCTCATCTCATCTCACCTTTTCACATACACATATAGAAACCTATGTATTAGCTTTTTTGTCTGATAATTCGACCATATATAACATTCCTAGACCCTGGGTTTGTAGACTCTTTGGTCATTGAGAACTTGCTCACGTTGTGATCCTGATAGGCTAACTCAGCCATTGCTTAAAAAATAAGTGGAAAATGTTAATTATACTTTTAGTAGGGGCCTTATGCCCCTATGTTAGTAGTTTTACACCTCAGTAGCAGTGTGGTGGAAATTTGGCCCTGTGCTTTTTCTTTAGAAATCGCTCGCAATTTGTCCGACATTCATGATGCATCTTGTTGGGTCTGTCATCACACTGGTACTCAATGGTCGTCATTTCCTTTAGATAACAATGCTGCAGTTGAGATCAATAAGAACAGTTCTTTCTGTCTAGTTCCCCCTGATATTGTCTGGCTGCTACAGCTAACTGCTGCTTTTCGCTCAGGACATGACATGACTGATCCAGGGCCTGTAACTCCAGTCTGAATACATGTCATGGTCTCCCTGGGGAAGAGTGCCCCTCCCTGATGTATTATTGGGCAATTCTCAGGTATTTATTGTCCCAAAAAAGTTGGGTGACACTTATCTCTGTTCGAATGCTAGTGACCAGTTATCCCTCGGCAACTCTGAGTGCAAGACTCGTGTGGATGTGATACCTTCAGAAGAGGGCTCCAATCCTTTTTGTTTTATTAATGATAAGGATTTCCCTCAATCTAATGATGGTCTCATCACTGGACAGAAATGTCCATTTAGTTTTCTGACAACAACTAACACTGTCTTGTGGGTATGTGGAAGTAAAGCTTATACTAATATACCTCACCACTGGAATTTCAAAGATTTTACTTCAAGTTGTTGTCAAATAATATAATCTGTAAAACAAATTAATGTATTAAATTAGAAAAAAATGCAAAAAAGAAGCATTTTTACTAGTGGTCTCAGACATTTGCATGCTGTTTTTTTTTAATTCCTGATAACTTTCATAACATCAACAATGTTATTCAACATATGAGAAAGGCTGTAGCTAGTCCGCCGCCAGCTGATGACTCTTGGTTTGCATGGCTTTTGTACATTCCTTATTTTGAAGGCTAGTGTATTAATTTGTGTGTGTTCATTTATGACAGAAATGGCCTCAATGTGTCTTAAAATGTCCTTGTTTTGTCTGTGCAGGCAACATTTATAACTGATTCCAGGTGTTTTGAGGAAATGCATCTCAAGCTCTGACATACTGCTGTGGCTGAAATTGATTTTTAAGACACTAATGTACATGGAAGTTGCTGGACAAAGCTCAGTCTGATGGTGTGGTTTTAGATCATTTGTGGCATATCTTGCTTCTTGTCATAGATAAATGTGAAGTGGCTGAAAATGGAAAAATCGTGTTGGCCGTAGGACTAAAAGACAACTGTAAGCAAACATTTTGATCAGTGGAGTTCAAATGAAGCTTATCTGACAGTTAGAACAGCTGTCCTGTGTTGTACTTATTTTATTGTTCATATTCTTATTATTAACATGAGTTAATCATAATGGACTTTATATTGGACAATGGCAGCACACAGAGCGCTTACTCTAAATAATTTATATTTATTATTATTTTTGTGTGATATGGAGTTCTCATTGAAACACTACAAACCAAAATATATCATCCTATCATCACATACTCTCCTATCCAGCATGTCTAGACAAATATGTACACATGCACACGTGCACACAATCTTGGTATTTGAAATGACCTTCGTATTGGTGTAGATATTTAATGGAACATGCCATTTCAGAGGCTTCTACCAATCACTGTAGTCACATAAAGCTCAGTCTTTACAATATGAAAAGGTAAAAATCATCTTCTGTTGTGACCTAAATCTTTATAAACTACGTTGTTGAGACAGTGTGTAGAATTCATGCACTTGTCAGCCGTAAGAGTGTTTTATATTCTGACTCACATGTCAACAGAAACAGAAGCTGAATAGATTCTGTAAGAAGCCTTAAAAAATAATCAGACATGATCTTCCATGAGTGCATTCTCTGGACATCAAATAAACACAGACACTGTGTACTGGTTAGTGCTGGTGTATACTGGCTTATACCAGTTTATACTGGTTAGTACTGGTTTATACCAGTTAGTTCTGTTTTATACTGGTTTATACCAGTTAGTACTGGTTTATACTGGTTTATACCAGTTAGTACTGGTTTATACTTTTTATTCCAGTTAGTGCTAGTTTATACGGGTTTATACTGGTTAAGTGCTGGGTTATACTTGTTTATACCAGTTAGTGCTGGTTTATACTGGTTTATACTAGTTAGTGCATGTATAACAGTGCAGTGTGTTACAGTGTGATCATGTATAACAGTGCAGTGTGTGTTACAGTGTGATCATGTATAACAGTGCAGTGTGTGTTACAGTGTGATCGTGTATAACAGTGCAGTGTGTGTTACAGTGTGATCATGTGTAACAGTGCAGTGTGTGTTACAGTGTGATCATGTATAACAGTGCAGTGTGTTACAGTGTGATCATGTATAACAGTGCAGTGTGTGTTACAGTGTGATCATGTGTAACAGTGCAGTGTGTGTTACAGTGTGATCATGTATAACAGTGCAGTGTGTTACAGTGTGATCATGTATAACAGTGCAGTGTGTGTTACAGTGTGATCATGTGTAACAGTGCAGTGTGTGTTACAGTGTGATCATGTATAACAGTGCAGTGTGTTACAGTGTGAACATGTATAACAGTGCAGTGTGTTACAGTGTGATCGTGTATAACAGTGCAGTGTGTTACAGTGTGAACATGTATAACAGTGCAGTGTGTGTTACAGTGTGATCGTGTATAACAGTGCAGTGTGTTACAGTGTGAACATGTATAACAGTGCAGTGTGTGTTACAGTGTGATCATGTATAACAGTGCAGTGTGTTACAGTGTGATCATGTATAACAGTGCAGTGTGTGTTACAGTGTGATCATGTATAACAGTGCAGTGTGTGTTACAGTGTGATCATGTATAACAGTGCAGTGTGTTACAGTGTGAACATGTATAACAGTGCAGTGTGTGTTACAGTGTGATCATGTATAACAGTGCAGTGTGTTACAGTGTGAACATGTATAACAGTGCAGTGTGTGTTACAGTGTGATCATGTATAACAGTGCAGTGTGTTACAGTGTGATCATGTATAACAGTGCAGTGTGTGTTACAGTGTGATCATGTATAACAGTGCAGTGTGTGTTACAGTGTGATCATGTATAACAGTGCAGTGTGTGTTACAGTGTGATCGTGTATAACAGTGCAGTGTGTGTTACAGTGTGATCATGTATAACAGTGCAGTGTGTGTTACAGTGTGATCATGTATAACAGTGCAGTGTGTGTTACAGTGTGATCGTGTATAACAGTGCAGTGTGTGTTACAGTGTGATCGTGTATAACAGTGCAGTGTGTGTTACAGTGTGATCATGTATAACAGTGCAGTGTGTGTTACAGTGTGATCGTGTATAACAGTGCAGTGTGTGTTACAGTGTGATCGTGTATAACAGTGCAGTGTGTGTTACAGTGTGATCGTGTATAACAGTGCAGTGTGTGTTACAGTGTGATTGTGTATAACAGTGCAGTGTGTGTTACATTGTGATCGTGTATAACAGTGCAGTGTGTGTTACAGTGTGATCGTGTATAACAGTGCAGTGTGTGTTACAGTGTGATTGTGTATAACAGTGCAGTGTGTGTTACATTGTGATCGTGTATAACAGTGCAGTGTGTGTTACAGTGTGATTGTGTATAACAGTGCAGTGTGTGTTACAGTGTGATCATGTATAACAGTGCAGTGTGTGTTACAGTGTGACCGTGTATAACAGTGCAGTGTGTGTTACAGTGTGATCGTGTTTAACAGTGCAGTGTGTGTTACAGTGTGATTGTGTATAACAGTGCAGTGTGTGTTACATTGTGATCGTGTATAACAGTGCAGTGTGTGTTACAGTGTGACCGTGTATAACAGTGCAGTGTGTGTTACAGTGTGACCGTGTATAACAGTGCAGTGTGTGCTACAGTGTGATCGTGTATAACAGTGCAGTGTGTGCTACAGTGTGACCGTGTATAACAGTGCAGTGTGTGTTACAGTGTGACTGTGTATAACAGTGCAGTGTGTGTTACAGTGTGATCGTGTATAACAGTGCAGTGTGTGCTACAGTGTGATCGTGTATAACAGTGCACAGGTATGAATATGATTCACAGGATGAATGTCATGTCATCTGCACAGACAGTGTACAATGCACAGTGTGTTCACAGCCTGTGCATATGATTGCAACAGAGCATAGAAATAGAAATCACATTCATTTACAACTTTATGTGTGTAATAATCGGGAAACTTGCATGCCGAGATATAGGATATATCAATGCCCTCTTAGGTCCAACCAGGACCTGTGCACGCTCCGAGGGAGCATCAGAACAGTCTTACTGCCAACTGGGCCATCCCACAGCCCCAACCTCACACGAATTACCCTTTAAGGCCACGCATGACAGAGGTCAGAGTGTGGTCCTGTCCAGCAGAAAGCAAGACGTACTTCATTGTACTGATTGGAACTGCTACATAAGTATCGTGTTAACTAGGGCATCTACAGATTTATTTGACTGCAAACAAACAGTAGCATTTACATTTACAAGATTTGTCAGACACTCTTATCCAGAGCAACTCACATTTACACAGCTGAGCTGTTAAGGGGTAAAGGGCTTTGCACAAGGGTCCAGCAGCAGCAGCTTGGTGATCCTGGAATTTGACTTCACAATAATCAAATCATTGAGCCAACACCTTAACCACTGAGCTACCACTTCCCACAACAAGCACTTATTTATGGGATGCAGAATTCAGTGGCTGTCTATGCAGCAATTCAAAATCTGCAAACGAGGTTGTACAAAAAATCAATAACATTGAAGAAAATGTTGATGAAAATGTGAAAAATGTAACAGGTCAGGGTATTCAAAGTGGTGTTTCTGAGACTATGCCTGAGTGAATGCAAACAGCCAGGTCAAGTTACTGAAACTGGAATCACAAGGAACCCACAAAGAGCCAGAAGGAGGCCAGCTCATCTACAGGAATTTGAGACTGAGGATATGGAGGACAAGCTGCAATATGCGATATTCCTCAAACCTACCAGGATGCCATAACATCAACTAAGTCAGGGCAATGGAAAAATGCTATGGACAAAGAGATGCGATCACTAGAGGAGAATAAGACCTTCACACTCACTCAGTTGCCACCAGGCAAACAGCCAGTTGAGGGCAGATGGGTCTACACACTTAAAAGAAACATTCATGGATCTGTAAAAATACAAGGCGAGATTTGTCACAAAAGGTTACAGTCAGAAACCAGGAACTGACTATGAGGAGACATTCTCATCCACAGCAGATATGACAAGTGTAAGAGTGGTCATGCAGAAGGCAGCACAGGAAAATTTAGTCTTACACCAGATAGACGTTGAGACAGCTTATTTGCATGCACCGATTGACTGAAATTTACTTGGTACAACCAGAGGGTTATGAGCAAAAATCAGAGACAGGTGAAAAGCTAGTATGCAAGTTAGAGAAATCTCTCTATGGCCTAAAGCAATCAGGCGGAATCTGGAACACTATGGTACATGTATGTTTAATTGAGAATGGTTTTACACAGAACCCAGATGATAACTGCATGTATACAAGGGAAAGAAAATAATCCTGATAATATGGGGTGATGATCTAATTATAGCAGCTAACAGTGAAAGTGTTCTGAAAAGTGTAAAGGGAATGGGGGATAGATTTTGAACAAGCAGAAGGTCTAGTTAGGAAGTTTAATCTACTTGTCCACTTGCACTCGACCAGATATATGTTTTGTGGTCAGTAAATTATCCCAGCACTTTGCTGAACCAACAAAACACCGGAGCACAGTAAAACGTGTTCAGATACCTCAAAGGTACAGCAGAACAGGGATTACGCTTTAAGAGAAATGACACAGAAACTAGGTCTCAGAGTGTATAGTGATGCTGACTGGGCATCAGATGCAGTAGACAGACATAGTACTTTAGAATACTGTGACCTCTACTACTCTAATCTCATGGAAAACCAGAAAACAGCCAACAGTAGCATTATCTACTTGCGAAGCAAAATACATGTCCTTATACAATAATCAGCCATACAGGAATGTATCTACTTAGAGCAGCTTCTCAAAGGTATGGATACATACCAATACACACGAACAAAAGTGTATGAAGACAACCAAGGTACAATAGCAAGGCCGAAACACAGTTTACAGGCAAAGGTGCAAGCACATTGACATCAAGTACCACTTTATAAAGGAAACTGTGAATGATGGCAAGGTAATCTTGGAATACTGTCCTACAGAGTAAATGGTTGCTGACATTATGACAAAGCCATTTTAAGTTAAACTGACTTGAAATATAATGTTTTCCTGGTGCAGAAATGAAAGTGTCCAGAAGATGATATTCTTTGTTATGTAGACCTTTTCCAATACAGAATATGAGTCAATCCAACTTGAATAAATGCTATTATTTATTGAATGACATTTAATAAAACCAAGGCATTGAGTCTCAATAACTCTCCAGTAAACAGAAACAAATGACCACAACCAAAAATGATGAAATGCAAAATCCAGACATTACTCATGGCACTGAATATACATTTTACAAAAAGCTCTCTTTTAAATATTAATATCATTTATCTTCAATAAAATATCAATTATAATGCAATAAATGGATACAAACATGAAAGAAAGTTTGCAAATAGGAATAAAAAATCCATATAAAATTTTGCACCAATTATAATAGAGTAAGCCTGAATTAAACAATGGTACATAAACAATCTGAGTCCAAGGAGTGAACAAAACAGTATTAATGATTTTGAGACTAAAACAAATAAAAAGAACAAATAATCACTGAAAACTAAACACAACTAGATGAAATATTGAGAAATATACAACAACGACTTTTTCTGGATTCACTGCTATGGCCATAAAACTACCGTTTGAACGTTTTGAGTCAGCAAGTATTCTGTATATTTCAAAGAAATCAGATTTGGGTAAAACAATGGGAAAAAGACCAAAAATGACTTTGCTATGGCTATACAGCTGCAGCTTGAACGGTTCAACAAACAAGTCCAACAAACTCAGCTCCAGTAACAAAAACTATGAAAGTGCATAGATAACTGTTAACTTTTTTATACACAGCACCCAAGATTAAACATCCAGCTTCAGAAGCTTATTCTTCAATGACTACACTCTTGCAGTACACTGAGAGCCAAGGTACATAAATAATGTCTGGGTCACCTCGAAAGTATACTTCTCCGGGTACTCAATGTTAAATGCATAAATGATACCAAAAAGTAAAGCAAATGCATTTGGCAGGTCATCAACCTCATCAAGCACAATTTTCTCTTCCAGCACCACAGCTATACTTCTTGTGTTTGGGAACAAAAATAAAAAGAAGAAGTGTCTTGCTCAAGGGAACAATCGAGGAAGTTATGTTTTGTGCTGGGACTTGAACACACAACCTTCTTATCAGAGACTCAAAGCCATCACTACAGCTAGCAAGCACTGCTTCACTGGAATCTTTAAGTGCCATTAATTCAGTGGGAGAAATAGCTGAATCAATGCAAACTAGTTATGGTTGTAATGGCTCAGTGACAGAAGGCTTGATCAGAAGGTTGTGTTCAAATTCCAGCACACTTGCAAGAAGCATTGGTTGAGAAAGACCCTTATCTTTCAGCTTAGTTGTATCCTACATCAGTCAAATGAGCAAGTGTGCTGGGTTATGTGTCATTTTATGCAACATTAAGATATTACAGCACTTTACTGACGACCCAAATTGGTTTCTTATGTTCACTAATCATTAAAATATTTAATACACTTACATTTTTTGTTTTAGGGTTGGGTTGTAGTCTATACACTCCCAATAGCACATTCTGAATGCCCTTAAAATGCAATTTAAGAAAGGATAGCATTCTCACAAACTTCTCCACAGGCCAGCCATGTTATACATGACGAATAAGATAAAAAAAAATATAAATAGTTCAAATTCACTACCCTAATGTTATGTTTGGGGATGAAAACATCCACTAAAATAAACTGCTGTAAAAATATATCAGATGATTTTTTTTTTCAACTTTTGTTTGTATAAATCTGTTCAAAAAACATCCAGGATTTTAACTCTTTAATTGCCAAGATCATAAATGATGTCACTGATTTGGGAAAAAAAACAATATAAAAAGTGATTGTGGACTGGATATTTTTTACTTTTTATCACAGTCTTGGACATGTCAAAGATTAGTAACAACATTAGCTTTGATGCATTTTTAGTTTTTTTGCAGCATCAGATTAAAATCTTTCTCCCTAATTTATGGTTGGTGGCTGTTTTTGCCCCATAGACTTTCATTATAACCACATTTTTTGACTGCACAGCCATGACACTATATAATCATGCATTCTTGATTGTTGCTGGTTTTCCCTGTTGGGAAGAGGTAAAATATGTGATTTTTATTGTTGATGACCAAGTGGCACCATTAACCCTTTAGACAGGCCTGTGCAAAGAAAGCTTAGTTTATGGCTTTTTGTGTGTGTGTGTGTGTGTGTGTGTGTGAGTGAGAGAGAAATTGTTATAGAATACACCTCTGACATTGCTCTAATTCAATGCCCTGCCTGTATAAGACAAGGTAGTGCAATCTAAGATAGCTGATGGCTTAGTGGTATCGTGTTTCTACAGAAGTTTTCATTAAATTGAAAAAAAAAAAAAAATTCAAGTCATAACTACAGATAAGCTATTATAGTGTTTGGATAATTAATACAGTACAGTATAACAAATAGACTTGCAACAAGTGGAGATGAGCAAGGTAAGCACTATTTGTATATACACTACCAGTCAAAGGTTTGGACACACCTTTTAATTCAATGTTTTTTGTTTAGGGATTTATTTTCTACATTCTAGAACAATACTGGAGATTTCAAAACTATGAAATAACACACATAGACTTAAGTAATCCATATGTAATGACAACAAAAAACAGTCAGATGTTATTTTAAGACACGAAGGTCAGGTGTTCTGGAATAGTTCTTGTAAGAACAGTATTGTCAAGTGCATTTGCAAAACCCATCAAGCACCCTGCAGGGGCGGACTTAACCAATAAGCGAGGTAAGCAGCCGCTTAAGGCCCCGGGAAATTAGGGGGCCCCGACCAATACCAAGAAGCCTGTATAAATCATATAGTACTTACATGTTTACTATAATATATTGTATGGTCTGTCTATAACCGTTAAGATTTTAACGTTATTATTACATCTTTTCAAATGCGAGGCCCCCCATGGTTCATGAATAGTGGTACGTTCCTATCGTACTGCACATGCGCGACGTGTGAGCGGTTCAAAGACACTGTCAGATGAGAGTAGAGCAGAGGAAGACTTAGAGCGCCCAGGAGTGAGAGTTTTATACATTTGGAACAAATTTAGAAATAATCAATGAAACGCAGCTACCCCCGTGTAGCTGAAAAAAGGAGAAGAAAAGAGGATATAAAAAAGAATGTGGCTAAACTCCCGAAAGTCACTAATTTTTTCTCTGGCTCACATGAAGACCATCCCAGTAAAGCAAGACCAAAACTGACCTCTGCTGCAGAGGAGAAGTTCATTTAGAGTTACCAGCCTCAGAAATCACCAATTAACAGCACCTCAGATTAGAGCTGTTATGAAGGCTTTACAGAGCATAAGCAGCAGACATATCTCAATATCAACTGTTCAAAGGACATTATTGTGTATTTCGGCCACCTTCAGCATTGTTTTACAATGTAGAAGAAATAAACATCAGGAAAGACCATGGAATTAGGTGTGTCCAAACTTTTGACTGGTAGTGTACACTATAATGCCAAAAGTTTTGGGACATCTACCTTTACATGAACTTTAATGACATGAAATCCTTAAGGTTTAATGTGGAGTTTGCCCGCTCTTTGCAGCTATAACAGCTTCAACTTTTCTAGGAAGGCTTTCCACAAGGTTTAGGAGTGTGTTTATGGGAATTTTTGACCATTGCTCTAGCAGCGCATTTGTGAGGTCAGGCACTGATGTTGGACGAGAAGGCCTGGCTCTCAGTCTCCGCTCTAATTAATCCCAAAGGTGTTCTATCGGGTTGAGGTCAGGACTCTGTGCAGGCCAGTCAAGTTCCTCCACACCAAACTTGCTCATCCATGTCTTTATGGACCTTGCTTTGTGCACTGGTGTGCAGTCATCGTGGAACAGGAAGGGGTCATCCTCAAACTGTTCCCACAAAGTTGGGAAAATAAAATTGTCCAAAATGTCTTGGTATGCTGAAACATTAAGAGTTGTTATGGGGTCAAGCCCAACCCCTGAAAAACAACACCTGAATTGAATGATTTGGAGGGGTGTCCAAAAAAAACTTTTGGCAATATAGTGATATAGTATATTTAAGGAATTGGTGAGGAACTGCCTTAAGACTGACCCTTCTGGACAATCTCAGTGGGTAGATATTGTGCAGAATATTTTGTTGTAAATGAAAGAAGAGACATTAATTAAGAAAGAAGAGAACGACTGACTGTTTCTACACTGAGAATGTAAACGAAAAAGCTCAGAAATCCATAACCTTCTCTTATTTATGTCTCGAAAATAATAAGCACTGGGTTGGGATACTGTTACCATGGCAACAAAAATGTATGCTGTTCAGGAATGGCAAAATTTTATGTACAAATATTTTTCTTGTTATTGTACAAGTAAAACAAGGTTCAGTTATTAAAGCACAGCATGCACTTTTTATCCATTTATAGTTACATTTAGTGTTGTGGAATGTGAATTTTATGCCTGTTATTGTTTATGTTACAGCAGTTACAAACCACTCACCAACGCATGTTGCATGTCAAACCACTCACCAACAGGAGGAAGAAACCTGGAGAACCCGGAGGAAACCCCCGAAGCACCGGGAGAACATGCAAACTCCACACACACACAGCAAAGACGGGAACAATCGAATATATATTTAACTATATTAAATATTGTGTGTTACGCATCATCCAAATATGAATGCTATTATAATACGGAAGAGATAACCAGCCTGATATGACATTTTGCAGCTTGGCCAGGCCCTCATCTCTCTACGTCTCCAGGTCTATCCTGATGTCGCACATCTCCAACATCTGGGCACACAGATAAGACGAAGGTCCAGTATTTTGTACGCATTTCAGCGATTAGCATGTTCATTGTCTTTCACAGAAAAGGTTACTGATGACATCATTTTGGGCGACGTACAGCATTAATTCCCTGCTGAATGCTGAAGGGCTTCTAGAAAGTTCTCTTTACTGAATAACACCAAGAAAAAATTGTTGTTTATTCTAAAATCTATCAACACACACACACACACACACACACGTTTACACACTGACAGCTGCATTGCTGATTTCTATTTTTCAAAATAAATCATTCGAATTGATCATAAATGTGTCTTCATGCTGTATTTCCTCTGTTATTGTAACCTTTACAACAACAGTAAACATCTCTCTCTCTCTTTTTCTTGCTCTCTCTCTCTCTCTCTCTCTCTCTTTTCCCCTTTTGTATAATTTGTGCATTTGTGGTTAGTCTGTCTATTTTATCTTTCTCTTCTCTTCCCAAAGCATTATGGGAAAACTGTAACAGTAAATAACCCACCTTGTTCACATTCATTACTCCTGGGACTAGATATAACGATATTATTGTCTCTGTATGATTGCACACTTCTATGATATCCATTGACTTTTATTCCAGTGATATAATATTACCAGACCTGCCCATGTTTGCGTATTTTGTGTAGGAGCTCTGCATTTTATCATTGGCGCTTGCTAGGACGGGTTATCTCTCAAAAATACACCAGTTTCTCACCAGTACCAGGGAGATACACAACACAGTAAACTGGTTTGATTCACAGAAGTGTTTTTACACAACCCTTCAGAATTAGCTAAAACTTCTAAAACCCCTGCAATCCTTCAATGCTTGATTCTAGTCACGATAAACATGTTCATTTCCGTTCGTTAATGTGTAATAAAATCTATCGATCATTCGAGTTAGCAAACATTAGACAAGTAAAGAGTCATTAAGAATGCTGCTGAAAAAAAAAGTTAGAAATTTTGGCCTCAAATCTAACACTAACATACACTGATCAGGCACAACATAATGACCGTCTGTCTAATATTGTGTTGGTCCCCCTTTTGCTGCCAAAACAGCCCTGACCCAACATGCACTGTGTATTCTGACGCCTTTCTATCAAAACCAGCATTAACCTCTTCAGCAATTTGATCAACAGTAGCTCGTCTGTTGGATCGGATCACACGGGCCAGCCTTCACTCCCCACGTGCATCAATGAACCTTGGTTGCCCATGACCCTGTCGCTGGTTCACCACTGTTCCTTCCTTGGACCACTTTTGATAGATACTGACCACTGCAGACTGGGAACACCCCACAAGAGCTGCAGTTTTGGAGATGCTCTGATCCACTCGTCTAGCATCACAATTTGGCCTTTGTCAAACTCGGTCAAATCCTTACACTTGTCCATTTTTCCTGCTTCTAACACATCAACTTTGAGGACCAAATGTTCACTTGCTGCCTAATATATCCCACCCACTAACAGGAGCCATGATGAGGAGATAATCAGTGTTATTCACTTCACCTGTCAGTGCTCTTAATGTTGTGCCTGATCTGTGTATTAAAGTGCTGAGCTTAAACCACTGCCACCAGTTTCCTGAAACAAATCAATTCCAGCAGATGACCAAATGAACCCAGTAGAGGTTTAAGTATGATAATATTGAGCGCCTCTGCTCTGTCTTGCAGAGATCTATTGCATCGTATCACAGAAGCAGATTGCTGATCGATCAGCTAATGATGAGTCTCCAGGGAACAACGTAATGGACACCAGTGTGCCGCCCACCACGGCTGGGCAAAAGGGCCGCAAACTGCAGTACTCCCAAAACCTGTAACCATGACAACCCACCATCACCCCCAACCCCACCAAGCCCTCACCACACTCCGCACTACACTCATCTCCCGTTTTCTCTCTATGTGTCGTGCCGCTGACGTTCGATTTATTTGTGTAATATATATTTTTCCTTTTGATAGCTTCTCAACTCACGTATGCACACATACCGAGACAGACACTCGTACACACACATATTTCTGACATGAAATAAAATTTTACAGTACAAACTCTGGTGACGTCTGTTTGCTTAATGTGGTGGAAATAATGGCCTTCTTTCTGAACCAATGAGCTGAAGAAATCTAGTGGGCCTTATGAAGATTAAAATCATTCTGCTAGAGCAGAGATGCCCAAACTATCTGTACATACTAGCCATACTATCTGAGAAAAGAGGGAGGGGGAGGGGGGATGCCTTTGACACAGATCGTCATTTCTAATTTAACATAAAATTTTTGTTTGTTTTATTGTTGAGCTACAAAAGAGTAAACTGAAATGAAATGTAAATGAATCTGATTTTTTTTTTATGTACATGCGCAATTCAAGGTGCAGCGCCACGTGCTTTGCAACAATCGCCATCAATCAACGAGCTGCTTGCCAAACTTCAATTCGAGCAGAGCGTGCTGCTACGTCCTTCATCAGCACAAGAAAGTGCCACACGGGTCAGTTATCAGATTTCTGCTCTAAATGCTAAACGTGGAAGAGCATTCGCTACTGGAGAGTTCGTCAAAGAATGACTTGAAATGAATTAATGAATTAAAGTGGGAGAAGATGGCTGGCGTTACAACTGATGGAGCGTCGGCAATGGTAGAGAGGAAATCTGGCCTTGCTACTTTGGCGTTTCAGAAGTCAGTGAATGTGGAGGAAAAGTATGTTTTTATTGTAATAAGTTCATTGAACTACAAAACGTTAGCTTCTGTCATTTTCACAGGGAGAAAAATATTTGTCTCATGACATAAAGGATCAGACCAATTGTATGTAGTATGTGTCACGTGTGTTAAGAGCCAACATGCCTCAAGGCATCATTAATCTCTAAGGTTTACACAGTCTGACTGACTTAATTGTAACATGAAAGCAGACATCTGGCCGCCCTAAACATTTCTGGTTAGTTGCGATGATGTAAATATGAATTTAAGTTCATAAATTCATTTTTATGTTTACGAACATAAATTTAAGGGATGTGAAAAACTCAACTGGAAAGACATATACAAAAGAGAACATTAAAATGACATACCGTGAATTAACCCTCGATTGTTATCAGACTGGAAGATTGTCAGTCATTACAGAGGTGCAATTATGCTGTTCAGAGTCTTTAAACAAAGAAAAATAGGAATTTTTAAGGGAAAATGTCGGTCTGTCTCACGGCACTGTGTGAAATAAAAGTCTACTGAGAGTGGATCCAGTTACTGTCCTTTCAAACACGTCGCTAAGATGAACAAATCTATTTTAGGATACATTGAGTAGACCATTTTTGGTACTTGGTGCCGAGTGTCTTTTTAAACAACCTTGAATTAATGTGAAAGAAGGTTGCACAACGTTGTTCCATTTACTTTGTACTTGAATGTTTCATCACGCAAGCTGTTTTTTTCTCTGTACAAATCAGTATGCTGACCAAAAACCATCAGTCATGAGCAGAAATCTGCACAACACATTGGACTAAGAGGAAATGTGACTGAATGAATCAGTGAACAAATCTGAATGATTATTTTGACACTCTGATATTTCAGCTCTAACAGATAGTTCACTCTGAGGCAAAGCAGGGCAGATGTGGAGAAGCTCTTCACCTTTAACCAAAGCAGCTGTTGCATTAAACTTTATGTAGCTATAATAATGCATGCAGTGATGCTGAACTCTTTTCAGCATGTACAGAAATAAAAACACTCGGACACGTGGGGAAGTAGAAATGTTTCTCCTGGTTGGTGAATCTGTTGGTTCAAGTAGTGAGAGGAGACGAGTCAGAGACTGGAAACGAAACAGAGGACCCAAAAATATAAAGATTTATTTGGGGAATCAGAATGAATACTGACTCTAGACCCCAGTCCTGTAGCACAGATAGTGATTTTATTCTTGTAAAGTTGAATCCATTTGCATCTTTGTAAGTTCACTGAAATGTTTTTTTGCATGACAACAAAACTGCTTTATCTTGGTGAGGGTCACAGTGGATCGGAAAAGTAAAAACGTGCTCTGGTTTGCTTTATACTGGGATTGAAAGGAGAGCTGCATGGACCTTTGCTTTCATTTCATTTGTTATTTTCATTAATCTCATCCTTACTCCTCTTTCAGCTCCCACTTGACTGCTCTCCTTAAGTGCTTCATCCCTGGGTTCATCCCCACTGGGAGAGCTCAGCCTCCATGTCGAGTCCTTCCTCCTGTGTCTTTTTAAGGCAGTCCAGAAACAGGTGTTGTTCCTTCATGTTCCTTCATTTCACCAGAAGATTTTGAAATTTAGGACAAAATGAATCAGTGAAAAAACAGGACACGTCATAAATGAGGTTCTTTATTTTTTCTACAAGCTTTATTTCATACTTCAGTGATTTCTTTAGCCCTCTGATCATGGTGCCGTGTTCAACAACCAGCTTTCTTCGTAAGGCTATGGCTGAAAACACATGTGTTTGTTTGTTTGTTTGTTCGTTCATTCATTCATACAATAGAGACAGTAGAGACTTGGTTGTCTGTTCTGAACTGCATTTTTATTTTACAATTAATAAAAAGAAACAATGAATAAAAACTGAAAAACAAAAATAAATAAAAACTGAGTTTTCCCCTGCAGGTCAGCTGCGGTCCTCTGTAGCCTGATGTTCAACCATTTATGCAACTCCTTCCAATGCACTTTTCATCACTCATAACCTCCAGTGGATTCTCTCTCTCAATCGCTTTAACCCGTATGAGACGTGCCAGCGGTGTTTCTCTGAGTGTGAGCTTTTTTAATGTTTCTTCAAACTCCAATTCTTTCTTTTATGATTTCTTCAGCTCTCTTGCCGTGCAGGCTTTTTCATACACCAGCATTCTTTTCAGATCTATGACTGAAAAACACATTTCTGTAAGTATCATTTCATAAATTAGAGACACTGAACACATATCGTTGCAGTAAAAAGGAAACTGTTGACTTACTGTCAGAGCGAAGCTTCATGTCCATTTCACTGGCCTCCTTTTATCTAGACTGCGCTGCAGTTGCTCTACTTCAGCCTTGCGATTCAGCTGCCCCTGCAGGTCGTCTAACGCGAGCTCTAGCCGGTTGTTCAAGCCTTTAAGCAAGAGATTCATGTTCCTTATCTTTTTCTGACACTCTTCCTTACTCTCAGCCTCCTTTTGTTTTTCTTTTTCTGCCTCCTCAACTCGTGCCTTGCATGCCATCAGCATTTCCTGGAGTACACGGTTCTGCTCCTCTGTGGTGCTAAGCTGCTGCTGAGAGGAGCTGAGCTCCAACTGGAGGGATTGGACCATGTTCTCAGAGGTGCACAGTTTCTCTTCGAGCTCCGTGCTCAACATCAGCTTCTCCTCCTGTAGAGACTGATGAGTTTTTTTTGTGAGTGTGAACTCCAACTCCATTTCTGTCTGGGGTGTTTTCTTCAGCTCTCTACTTATGAAGGCTTGTTCATCCATAAGCTCTATTTGGAGTTCTATGACTGAAAGACACATTTCTGTAAGCATCATTTCATAAATTAGAGACACTGAACACATATCTTTTCAGTAAAAAATAAATTGTTGACTTCATCTTGGATCAGCTGAAATTCAATCTCAGCAGAACTGAACTGCTGGTCATCCCAGGTGATTCATCCCTAGCACAGGATCTTGCATTATCTCTGAACAACTCCATGATCTCCCCTTCAGCCACTGCTCGCAACCTTGGGGTAACCATGGACAATCAACTATCCTTTTCCTCTTATGTAGCTAATGTGACATGCTCATGTTGGTTTCTTCTGTATAACATCAGAAGGATTCGACCATTTTCATCCACACAGGCTACTCAAGAGCTTGTTCAGTCTCTGGTCATGTTGAGACTGGACTACTGCAACTCTTTACTGGCAGATCTTCCTCTTAATGCAATTCATCCATTGTAAATGATCCAAAATGCAGCTAAACGACTTGTTTTCAAACTGCCTAAGTTCTCCCACACCACCCCACTGCTGCGTTCCCTCCATTGGCTTCCAGTAGCCTCACACTTCAGATTCAAAACACTGATGCTGGCCTACAAAGCCAAGAATGGACCAGCACCATCTTACCTCAAAGCTCTTATTACTCCTCACACTGCACCTCGCTCCCTCTGATCCACTAGCACTGCCCGACTGGTCCCACCATCTCTCAGGGTAAAAGGTAGGTATACATCTAGACTCTTCTCTGTTCTAGCACCAAGGTGGTGGAATGAACTTCCCCTAGATGTCCGTACAGCCGAGTTTTCAAACAACGACTGAAGACCTACCTCTTCCTGAAACACTTAAACTTAGCTCTTATGTTTTGTGTGTCCTGTCCCGTGCTTAACTTCTTCAGGTTGGTCCACTCTATACTCCAGCCCGGGCTTTCCTGATGATCCAGCTTCTACCACCACTAATCAGTAATGGTGACCCTATAAAGCTGGGACGGAAGCCAGTACCAGGAGCTTGATTGCTCACTTCGCATTTGGTGCTTGTGTTGTGTGTAGTTCCGTGCCGTGTTTCTGCTTCTGTCAGTCCGGTTTCAATCCTTGCTTGCCTTGACTTTGAGGCTGATCTATGCCCTGTTTTGGTTTTAGCTGCCTTATTTGTATATACTCTCGCCTGTGAATGTAAATATTGCTACATTATCTATATATCTGGTAGTAGGGGTGTGGGTTTTTGTCCCTTTTTTTCTTGGTAAGGGAGGTTAGGGAAGGTAATTGTCTTTTTGTTCGTTTCTTGTGTTTTGTGTAGGTTAGTTAGTTCCTATCCTGAGTGTTTCTGTTTATGTTGGCCTTGGTCCATGCTGAAGTCTTCCCCGGTTCACTGTGTTGTATATCTCACTACATTATAATGTATCCGCATTATTTCACTGCTGTGTTGTGTGTGGTGATATGATAATAATAATAATAATAATAATAATAATAATAATAATAATAATAATAATAATAATTTCTTTTTATTCTTTTATAATTGTATTATTTTATTTTTTAAAATGATTATTAAATAATCCATAAATCGAGTTTCTATGCAAAAACCCCAATCAGTATCTTAGACAGTCCCACGTGGGGTCTCGAGCCCCGTGTCAGAACCTGTGCACGTGACATGGTGGGCGTGTCCTGTTGTTCAAAGAAGTTTGTATTTCTGTTTAAACTGTCGCCATGGTAATAGCGCGTCACGTGGAACGATTTGAAATCAAACCACAACACTGAGTTGGTGATTGAATACAGATAAACAACAGCTATCAAGACCATAGAAAGCGACTAGAGAAGAACAAACCGAATAGACTAAAGAAAGCGATTGAAGAAGAAGAAACCCATGGACTTCCGACGATTTCTCGCGGGTCTGAGGGGCTTGCCTCTTCGCAAGATCGGCTGTGCTGCGGGGCTGTTCGCTGTCTCTGCAGGTGCGGGTTACTTCGTTTACCGCTACTTTCAGAGACACAGCGCAGCTACCGACCACACTCAGCCAGCTCACGGTAGGATGATTTGACTTTAATATCATAGTGTTATTACAATAAATCATGTTTAAGTTACACTGTGTTACAGTCTAATGTTATCTAGTTAATCAGCGATATCCTCTTCTGCCGCGAATTAGCCTAATGCTAGTTACCGTGCTAGCGAACTCGGCCATAGGAATAAACTACACAGCAAAATACTTAACCGAATTGATGACGTTGACTTAAGAATTTATTTTATTTCGGCAATAAAATGTTTACCTCACTGGTCGGTCACTTTTAACAATGAATGACCACTGGTTTTAGACTAAATCATGCTTAGCCTAGTGATTAGCTAGCTCTCGCGCACGGACATTTAGCTAGCTCTCGCGCACGGACTTTTATCTCTTTAAATTACGGTGTAATTTTTGGCCTAATGTTATTTATCTAGAGAATTTGTCTATGTGTTTCATTATTACACAAATTCCATGTTAAATTAATGTACCTTTTAATGTCATTAATGTCTTTTTGTTACAAATGTCTTATCTGCCTTTAGAATGTAGCTAATCGTAGTCTCTCTCTCTCTCTCTCTCTCTCTCCATTTAAGATTACTAATCTATTATTTGTGTGTGTGGGAAACACTGGTCTAACATTAGCTACACTGCTAACAAACCTGGCTATATAGCTTGGGAGCTAAATATTGTATTGTGTAGAATAAAACATTAAAATCAGTAGATGGCAAAAATATTCTCTTTTATTATTAATGCTTGATTTTAATTTAATAGTTAGCTGAATGCTAATGCACTTGAAAACATAAGCTCTCAACACAATTCAACATTTCTCCTAGTTTTACCTACTAGTTAATAAACTTGGCTGTTGGTTGTAAATGTATGATAGAAAATGTTAGTTGTAATTGAAGTCATTATTCTGAGTCACAGAAAACTCCTTTTTTACAGACTCTGTGGATGTGCTGGGAGAATCACCTGATACTCCCTCTGTCCTCCAGGTAAGTGTCTGCTAAATAGTCCGATTTTAACTACGTTTCAAACATGTAGGCTGCTACTAACTGTGTGTGTGTGTGTGTGTGTGTGTGTGTGTGTGTGTCTATGTCTATTAAGGTCGATGAGCCCATAGTGCTGAGTTTTCCGAGTGACCCTCACAGTGACACTTCAGCTGTCAGTCTGGTAACCAAACCTACAATTTATTTACAAAGATGACCACTGGATTGTCCATGTGACAGAATGTTAGATGTGTTAGTATGAAACTGCTAGAATAAGAAACACGTGAACTTTTTGCTTTACTTTTCACAGCCTCCCAGTGCTGGTGAGCTGAACAGAGCCTGGTGTGAACTTCAGGTTCAGTCTCCAGACTCCATCAGCTCCCAGTCTGAGGTACTGTACAGTGCTGCAGCTGAGACACACACACACACACACACACACACACCTTTACAAGTTTGAATGTTTAGGTTTGTTGTTCTCTTTCTAGTCAGTGGAAATCAAGAGAGACCACCTCAGGATATTAAGGGGTCCAGAGAGTCAACCCTGTGAGACGTACCCCTTGAATCACGAGGTAATCACAGTCTTTATTACTCTGATGAAGAGAATTGACAGTAATGAGTATTTTATGCACACTTTTATTTAATAGTTCTTGAGTTTTATCTAATTGTCATTTACAGGAATTCTCTCATGACGACACTGAAGACTGTTTCACTGGCATGCAGGTAAGGGATTATTCATTGTGTTGTGATAAAATTTTGTTAACTGCAGTAACTAATTGTGTTTGTGTGTGTTAAGGTTGTTGAGGCAAACCTGCAGCTGCAGTCCACTGAACCTCAACAAGACACTTCAGCTGTCAGTCTGGTAACCAAACCTACAATTTATTTACAAAGATGACCGCTGGATTGTCCATGTGACAGAATGTTAGATGTGTTAGTATGAAACCGCTAGAATAAGAAACACTTGAGAACTTTTTGCTTTACTTTTCACAGCCTCCCAGTGCTGGTGAGCTGAACAGAGCCTGGTCTGATAATCAGGTTGAGTCTCCAGACTCCATCAGCTCCCAGTCTGAGGTACTGTACAGTGCTGCATCTGAGATACACACACACACACACACACACACCCCTTTACAAGTTGTAGTGTTTTGTTTTTCTGTTCTATTTCTAGTCAGTGGACATCAAGAGAGACATCCTCTTGAATCACGAGGTAATCACAGTCTTTATTACTCTGATGAAGAGAATTGACAGTAATGAGTATTATATGCACGCTTTTATTTAATAGTTCTTGAGTTTTATCTAATTGTCATTTACAGGAATTCTCTCATGACGACACTGAAGACTGTTTCACTGGCATGCAGGTAAGGGATTATTCATTGTGGTGTGATTTAAAATTTTGTTAACTGCAGTGACTAATTGTGTTTGTGTGTGTTAAGGTTGTTGAGGCAAACCTGCAGCTGCAGTCCACTGAACCTCACCAAGACACTTCAGCTGTCAGTCTGGTAACCAAACCTACAATTTATTTACAAAGATGACCGCTGGATTGTCCATGTGACAGAATGTTAGATGTGTTAGTATGAAACCGCTAGAATAAGAAACACTTGTGAACTTTTTGCTCTTCTTTTCACAGCCTCCCAGTTCTGGTGAGCTGAACAGAGCCTGGTCTGATAATCAGGTTCAGTCTCTGGACTCCATCAGCTCCCAGTCTGAGGTACTGTACAGTGCTGCAGCTGAGACACACACACACACACACACACCCTTTTACAAGTTGTAATGTTTTGTTTTGTTTTCCGATTTCTAGTCAGTGGACATTAAGAGCAATATAATGTTCTGTGTTTTAATATAAAACTCTTGTGATATGAAACACTTGTGATCTTTTTGCTCTGCTTCAATGTTCACTTTTGTGAATTGGGGTTGTAGATTTTGAGCTTTATCTAAATGTTATTTGCAGGATTTCTCTCAATTTAAGGTTACTGAGGACCTTCTTACTGGAACTCAGGTAAGGGCTTATTCATTGTGACATTACAAAATGTTGTTAACTGCAGTGACTAATTTTGTGTGTTTGTGTGTGTTAAGGTCGCTGAGCTGTATGATGAGCCGCTGCCCACCGCATCTGACGATGACCCTACAGCTTTCATCCTGAATGAGTGTAATACAGAGGAGAGCCGAGAGGATGAGGAGCTACAGCCTGAGAGAAAGAGCCTGGAGGACTTCAACTTCCTCAGTGTACTTGGAAAGGGTACATACGGGAAGGTGATTTTGTCCGAGCTCAAAGGCACTGAGGAGGTGTATGCGCTGAAGTTTTTGAAGAAGGACTTGATCTGGGAATATGAAAACATCAGCTGCACCTTTATGGAGAGGCGGATCTTGGCTCTGGCCAGTGAACACCCCTACCTGACCCACCTCTACTGTAGCTTCCAGACCAGCGACTCATTGTGCTTCGCAATGGAATTTGTGAATGGAGGGGATCTTGCATTTCACATTTCCTGTTCATGTGGATTTGATGAACCCCGCACCAGATTTTATGCTGCTGAGATCGCCTGTGCCCTCATGTTCCTCCACCGCAACGGGATTATACACAGAGATCTCAAACCCGGAAACATCCTCCTAGATGCCGATGGCCACTGCAAGCTTGCTGACTTTGGCTTGTGCGCAGAGGGTATACTAGACGGCAAGACTGCCAACACTTTTTGTGGCACACCCAACTACATAGCACCAGAGGTGTTACAGTATTGGGAATACGACACGTCGGTGGATTGGTGGGCCCTCGGTGTGATCATGTACGAGATGATGACAGGCTACGCTCCGTTTCATGATCACAACGAGGAGAAGATGTTTGAGTCCATCATCCATGCTGAACCACAATATCCATCAAACCTCAGCAGGAATGCGGTCAGCATCCTCAAAGCGTTCCTGAGGAAGAAGCCCATGGATCGTCTCGGCTGTGTGGTGTCCGAGGGCAAGGAGAATGCCATCAAAGTTCACCCTTTCTTTAATAAGATCGACTGGTCATGGCTGGAACAAAGGAAGATCACTCCTCCGTTTCAACCACAGATAACATCTAAGAGGGACGTCAATAATTTTGATGGCAGATTCACCCGTGAGGAGCCCAAGCTTTCTCATGGGAATCTCTCCTTCTTCATCCAGTCCATCCAAGAGGAGTTTGATGGCTTCTCATTTATTAACACTAAATATTAACTTTGCTAATCTAATATTAGCATATATTATTATTATTGTCATACCATTTAAATTTGACCATTTACATCTACACATATGTATATATTGTATCTTTCTATATATTATAGAGCTTACAAATATATTATTTATTTATATATTATTTTATTTTTATATACACTATATATTATACTATATTATATTATATTTTAATGGGCAGCACGGTGGCTTAGTGGTTAGCACTGTTGCCTCACAGCAAGAAGGTCCTGAGTTTGAATCCCGGGGTCGAACAGACTGGGGCCTTTCTGTGTGGAGTTTGCATGTTCTCCCCGTGCCTGCGTGGGTTTACTCCGGGTACTCCGGTTTCCTCCCACAGTCCAAAGACATGTACATTAGGTTGATTGGTAATTCTAAATTGCCCATAGGAGTGAGTGTGTGTGGTTGTTTGTCTATGTGTGGCCCTGCGATGGATTGGTGACCTGTCCAGGGTGTACCCCTGCCTTTCGCCCTATGTGAGCTGGGATAGGCTCCAGCAGACCCCCGTGACCCTAGGAATAAGCGGGTATAGACAATAAATGAATATTATATTTTATTTTTTTATTTTATATTTCATTTTATATTATATATTAAATTAAATTATTATTTTTATCATTATAATTTACTGTTTATATTTATATTATTTATACATATTTATATTCATATTTATATTTATATACATATATCTATATATATACACATATATTTGCATATGCATATACGATAACTACTGGTTTTTCACAATTATTTTGTCTTTAATTTCTACTGTTTAATTTTCCCTATTTTTTTCTATATATTTTTAACTATATCCCTTATTTTTCATGTCCACACACTTTAATTTTTATTCTTTTCTTTCTTCAAATGTAGGACAGTCATTAAAATCACTTCACTACATGTCGTACCGTGTGATTTCGTATGTGATTAATAAAATTTGAATTTTATTTGAACATTAATTGATCATTTTAAAGATTAATTTGTACTGTGTTTGTAATTATCAAATAAATAACATTTTTTTCCTCATAGAAGACTTATCAATTGTTTTGCTTTTGTTCAAACATCCAGATGTTCATCAGCCAGTGTTTTAAAAAACTCTTTATATAACAAAAAGTTAACACTAATACTCTGTCTGGGAAAAAAAAAGAAATCTGTTGAACCTATTTTCAACTACATACATATATATTGACCCTTCAATTGCCCAGTGTTTAAAGATGTAAATATACTTGATAAATACACTTAATAAACTCTACTTCACAATCTATGTTCTTTATTAAAAACAAGCAGAACATTAAAATGTGTTTCCACACACACAATCATAAAGATCACAGACTTAAAAACAACTTTATAAACAAAAACAGATGAGAACAGCTGTGTAGTGTACTGATAAGAAACAGCATTGCGAGTGACCCCACACACACACTCCTCACCCTCCTGCCCTCTGGAAAAAGATACAGAAGCATCTGAGCCTCACAACCAGACTGTGTAACAGTTTCTTTCCTCCAGCCATCAGACTCTTCAACACCCAGAACAGAACATTCATATTCAATATACATCTATGTTTACTGGACCACCTTTTTTTCAGTGCTGCCAAAACTGTATATTTCGTTGTACATTACACTTTAATGCTGTTTAAATGCTGTTTTTGTACATCACACTTTAATGCTGCTCCCAGCTGCTGCTATCATATGTGTACATGTTCACAAGCCTCCTTTTCTTTGCACACTGGTCCACATAGACTGTATACTGGTCAGTACTATTTCATTTTATTTCTTACTCTGTTTGCACTAGGTTCCACACTATACACTGTATGTGGCTAGATTAAGTTACTTTTTAGTCCTTAGCTCTGTGTTGTTTTATGTAGTTTTGTTTTATGTAGCACCATGGTCCTGGAGGAACATTGTTTCATTTCACTATGTACTGCATCTACTATTTATGCTCGAAATGACAATAAAAACTTCTTGACTTGATACCTGATGATACACTGACTTCAAGTAAATTATTACACAAATTATGCAGGACAAAAGAAATCACAAGAAAGAAAAATATCCCTGTAGTGTTTAGGAAATAAGTAGATTTGAAATAATGTACATTTTTGTCCAGCTCTGAAGTATAGCGTTCATTTCTACATGTCTGTGTACAGTAGAGCTTTGAGCATTATAAATGTACAAGCTTTAGGATATGATTTTCCAAGATTTTCCACATAAAAGGACTTGATCAGGTCCATCAGCACACATCTCTTGAATTCTGCACTGATCTGCACTCATAACAGAACAAACACAAGAAATATACAAACATAAGAAATACAGAAACATGTTAAACACAAGGGTGTAACTTTGGTTTGAGATGTTTAATAATACCAGATGTTATGGATCATTATATATTGTATAATAATGTAATAATAATAATAATAATAATAATAATAATAATAATAATAATTATTATTATTATTATTATTATTGTTGTTGTTGTTGTTGTCTTCTTTATATTTTTGTATCTCTAACAGATATTATTATTATTATTAATGTACAATTGCTTGGACAATATAATGACCACTGAGACAGAACACCACTTTCAAATAACAAATAACATTAATAAAGTTCTATCTTATCTTATATTATATACTTTGTGTATTTTTATATATTGTGGATATGGAATGGAGTTCCACCCAGGGAGCCTCACACCCAGTTTTCCAGGATGGGATCCAGCTCCTCTGTGAAACTGAAGAAGATAAATTACTGAAAGTGTGTGAATGAATAGAATTATAATGAATTATACTTGTTATAACTTTATTACAGAATACAGTGGTAAAAAGAAAGTATAGCCAATTCATTGTGGATAATTAAGAGATAAGGATGTCCTGGGTGTTTGAGAGAGTCTCAGTGTACTGTCCTAAAAGATTTGCTAGATAACAGAAAACGTTTAGAAAAATTGCCCCAGATTACTTAATGCCATCTCATCGACTCACCAGCAGATGGAGCAAAGGGATTGTTGGATTTGTTTTACAATTTCTCTGACAGTTAGTGACATGCATTTCTGAGTAAGTATATATTGATATATCAGTGTAAGTAAATAAGTGCATTAAACTGTATGTGTTAACAATAAGAACAATACAATAATAGTAATGATTTTATTATTACAATCATTAATAACGATAACCAACATAAAACAACAACAACAACAAGAACAAGAACAAAACATTTTCATTTACAACAAAAGAGCTCCTCCTGACCACACTCATCCTCCTCAAGGTGGGAGGAGCTTTATCCTACCACGTGACTTCAATGTCTCACTGATTGTACAATAAATCCAGTGTTACAGTCTAATGTTATGGATCTCACAAGCGACCTCATCTACTGCTGACAATTAGCCTAATGCTAGTTATCGTGCTAGCGACCTAGGCTACTGCTTTAAATTGTACAATAAAATCCTTAAGCTTGGTCAAGAATTCATTTTATTCATAAAATGAATTCTTGACTTCTTCACTTTTAACAACCCTGACTACTGGTTTTACACTAAATCATGTTTAGACTACTGATTAATCAGCTCTCACGCTAAAGGGCTTGGTTACAGATGTATACCATCAGGCATTGCAGGCATAACATTATGACCACTGACAGGTGAAATGAATAACACTGACTATCTCCTCATCATGGCTCCTGTTAGTGGGTGGGATATATTAGGCAGCAAGTAAACATTTTGTCCTCAAAGTTGATGTGTTAGAAGCAGGAAAAAATGAGCAAGCGTAAGGATTTGAGCGAGTTTGATAAGGGTCAATTTGTGATGGCTAGACCACCGGAAAATCTGCAGCTCTTGTGGGGTGTTCCCGGTCTGCAGTGGTCAGTATCTATCAAAGGTGGTCCAAGGAAGGAACAGTAGTGAACCGGCGTCAGGGTCATGGGTAGCCAAGGCTCATTGATGCACGTGGGGAGCAAAGGCTGGCCCGTGTGCGCCGATCCAACAGACGAGCTACTGTTGATCAAATTGCTGAAGAAGTTAATGCTGGTTCTGATAGAAAGGTGTCAGAATACACAGTGCATCACAGTTTGTTGTGTATGGGGCTGCATAGCCACAGACCAGTCAGGGTGCACCGCCGAAAGCGGCAACAATGGGTTTGTGAGCATCAGAACTGGACCATGGAGCAATGGAAGAAGGTGGCCTGGTCTGATGAATCATCATGTGGATGGCCGGGTGTGTGTGTGTCACTTACCTGGGGAACACATGGCACCAGGATGCACTATGGGAAGAAGTTTTAATAATAACACAGTATAATATTTTTTATAGATTTGGGTGGTGGACAAGGGCAGGAGGTTTTAGAGAGTTTAATCAGGTCACATGTACAGTGAATTTACACAATCTGACTGCTACAATTTTTCTGTTCCTTCACAAGTTAACTAATTATCAAACTCACTGGTTTATTAATAGGAAAGTTTGATATTGTGTAATTGAAGAGTCATAATTCTGAATTAATAATGAATTAATTTATTGCAGACTCTGTGGATATGCTGGGGGAACTAATAGATACTCCCTCTGTCCTCCAGGTATGTTTCAGTAATATTTTATCTTTATTTGAAACCTGTAGGGCACTTTTGTCTATGTGTGTGTGTGTGTGTGTGTGCACATTAAGGTTGTTGAGCCAATCCTGCAGGTGCTGACCCCCAAACCTCACTACGAACTTTCAGCTGTCATTCAGGTAAACAAATCATTCATTTATTTACTAAAGCTAATGAATGGATTTTACAAGGTTGTTATAACTGTAAAGAATGTTATAATAAATCTGCTATGATAAGAAGCATTTATGATCTTCATGCTCTACGTTTCACAGCCGCTCGATGCTGGTGAGCCGGACAGTGCCTGCCGTGATGACCAGTGCGTGTCTGCAGACTCCTCCCTCTCCCAGTCTGGGGTATTCTACAGTGCTGCAGCTGAAATACAAACACACAAACATCCTTCTTTACAAGGTCTAATGTTTAGTTTTGTTTCTCTATTTCCAGTCAGTGGACATCAAGACATACTTCCTGGGGATGATAAGGGGCCCACAGAGTTGTCTTTATTGGTTTAAAAGCACCAAGACATGCAGCTTGAACCGCGTGGTAATCACAGACTTAATTACTCTGAGGAAGAGAATTGACCTTGATGATTATTAGATGCACACGTTTGTGAAACAGATCTTCAGCTTCAGCTTTTTGTCATTTGCAGGGATTCCCTTATCAAACCACCATAAAGGATGGTTTCACTGGCATACAGGTAAGGGATTATTCATTGTAGCATCACAAAACTCTTGTTAATTGCAGTGACTAATTGTGTTCACTTTAATTTGTTCTCTTAAGGCTGAATATGGGAGGGTTACCGAATTCATCTCCTGTAACCGAGTGGAGACATCTTTCATTGTGCCACATTATTTTGTGGTAAATTTATTGCACGTCATGAAGTGTATATTGTAGTTTGTAACTTTTGGAATTTTGTCAGTTGTACTTTCGTCTGCAGTGTCATTATTTTTTTTTCAACAGCAAACCATTACAACAGTAACCTGCACTTACCTGTCTGTGGCTGAAGATGGACAGATGTACACCTCCACTTCGGAGTATGATCAGAACGACTCTGAGGTCATTCAGAGTTTCAGACCTGATGTGTATCTACATATGCTGCTATTCCACTGATTCGGATACTGTAAAATGTACTGTGTGAGTTTTAATGATTTGGCTTGCAGGAGAGAGAGGAGCGCCTTAACCCAGAGGAGATGGAGGCGCCCTTTATTTGGTACAATTCTCTTCACTGTTTAATGATGTAACAGTGTATTGTATGTTTAACATACACTAAGCATTTACATCTCTTCATTCTTAGCTGCCATCTTTTAGACAGAGGGGTGACTGAAATCGGCCTGAAGGTGCCCGCTCTCCGTGAGGTGTTTGCTGTGAGTAAAACCTTTATTCAGCTGCTGTTACTGTGCAGGTAAAGTCCACTCTTCTTTAACTTTTATATTGTGTGCTGTCTTATATTCAGACTCTGCTTCCCAGCATCCAGAACCAGAACCTCTTGTTCGTGGTTGGAAAGAAGATGGTCATGCCACTGGCAGCAGCTAACAAGCAGGTAACTTCAGAATGATGAAAGACTTTTCTGATGAAAATACTTTCAGTTACTCAGCCAGAGCCAAAGTGACTGAGATTTTTTCGTTTGCTTTAACAGGATGCAGTTGGTGTGCATTTGGCCTACGAGGTCCTGATTCGATTCCTGAGGACGCCTTCCCATCAGGAATCAATTAAAGCAGAGCTCTCCTCCTGTGTAAGCTAATAAACGCCTGTGTGAAATGACAGATGTTTACAGATAAAAGATTTTGAGAATATAGAAAACAGGACTCCAATATGTAAAGCTAATTTATTTTTGTATCTTTTCTCCTCTGTGCAGGACCACCACTACAACTTCCTGGATGTTTTTTATGACCTGATTTTCTTCAGCTACTTTATAAATGGCTCAACACCTCAGCCAGTAAGTGTCTTATCAGGAGATTCATAAGCAATTCTTGAGTTTCAGAACATGGTCTATTTGATCTCGTTTTCTTTTTCCATATTTTTTAACCCTGATAAGACATGACATTAATGAAGCTTGTCTTTCTTTCTAATAGTTTAAGGGAGGATTCTTGGAGCGCCTGGTTGAGCTCATCAGCATGTGGGATGTGGACGTGTGGGAGCCTGCAGCAGAGCTGTACTTCACAGTGCTTATTGTAAGTGTTCCAATATCTTCTGATTCCATGATACACAAATTCTCAGGATTGTATCTTAAACTCAGTGACACTATGTTGTATGTGTGTGTAATTTATCAATAGGATCACCTTACACAGCTTGCTGAAGTACTCTTCTCTCAGCCTCTGGAGCTCTACAGTGACCCAGCAGCCTTAGCCACAGCAGTTCAGCATCTCCTCAAGCAGCAAGTCCAGCAGATGATGGACATTTTGGAGAAGGTCTTTCCCTTTACCCACTTCATCTTTTCTTCCTTTGTTTCATTTCATGTTCTTTTCTTTCACTTTTTCCTATATTGCTCAGGCTCTCCACACGTAAGTATAAATTAATTTTATTTCTGTTTTTGATTCATATTTGATATATTCTATAACTCTGTGGTCCAAGGTATGCCCACATGTTTGCGTTCAGTTGCTGCCTCTGCTCTACTGGTCTCATATGCTGAAAGAGTTGTTTTTCACACTCACTTACATCATGCACCACATCAGGTAGTCACCATTCTCAATAATATTCACAACATATGACCGCACAACGTCGTTCAGGCTATGAAGCCATCCTTTGTGCCACACAAAATCTCACTATCAAACCCGTAACGGCCCAAAATAGCCCAGCTGTCCTGCTCCACCACCTTGTGCGCTCTTACAATCAATCGACAGTGATAACGGTACACCGTTCACGTCCAAATTGACCCAGAAACTTTGTCAGAATCTCAACATTGACTGGAACTTTCATATTCCATACTTTTCCCAAAGTTCAGGGATAGCAGAAAGAAAGAATAGAACCATTAAAGACAGACTCACTAAGGTGTTATTACAAACCAACAGCCGAAACTGGGTGGATCTCCTGCCCTCAGTTTTTTGTGAAATTCGCATGACGCCACATCCAAAATCCCAACTATCTCCTTTTGTGATAATTATGGGCAGGCCATTTCTAACCCCTTGGACTAAAGCTAATTCTGGTGTTTCCTTTTCAGGTGACCTGGAGGTGATTGTCGGTGATTACTCTCAAGCACTAGTTGAAGAATTAAACGGTGTGCATGGTAATGTCTCTGCCTCTCTCCCTCTACCTACAGATCAGCCGACTCACCCTTTTCTCCCAGGTGATGCTGTTTTAGTAAAAAGCCTCAATCCCAGGAAAGTGGGGGAAGCAGCCTTTGGCCATCCAACTAGAGTGGTAGCAGTCACACGCACTGCTGTCCTCACTGATTCTCAACCTCAGTGGATCCACGCCAGCAGGGTGAAACAGTGCCCTGTTCCAGTGACAACTAAGAAAGGAGAATAACTGCAATCAAGCAGCTCTTAGGGGGCCTCATCTCATCTCACCTTTTCACATACACATATAGAAACCTATGTATTAGCTTTTTTGTCTGATAATTCCTATCATTCCTAGACCCTGGGTTTGTAGACTCTTTGGTCATTTGAGAACTTGCTCACGTTGTGATCCTGATAGGCTAACTCAGCCATTGATTAAAAAATAAGTGGAAAAATGTTAATTATACTTTTAGTAAGGGCCTTATGCCCCTATGTTAGTAGTTTTACACCTCAGTAGCAGTGTGGTGGAAATTTGGCCTGTGCTTTTTCTTTAGAAATCACTCGCAATTTGTCCGACATTCATGATGCATCTTGTTGGGTCTGTCATCACATTGGTACTCAATGGTCGTCATTTCCTTTAGATAACAATGCTGCAGTTGAGATCAATAAGAACAGTTCTTTCTGTCTAGTTCCCCCTGATATTGTCTGACTGCTACAGCTAACTGCTGCTTTTCGCTCAGGACATGACATGACCGATCCAGGGCCTGTAACTCCAGTCTGAATACATGTCATGGTCTCCCTGGGGAAGAGTGCACCTCCCTGATGTATTATTGGGCAATTCTCAGGTATTTATTGTCCCAAAAAAGTTGGGTGACACTTATCTCTGTTCGAATGCTAGTGACCAGTTATCCCTCGGCAACTCTGAGTGCAAGACTCGTGTGGATGTGATACCTTCAGAAGAGGGCTCCAATCCTTTTTGTTTTATTAATGATAAGGATTTCCCTCAATCTAATGATGGTCTCATCACTGGACAGAAATGTCCATTTAGTTTTCTGACAACAACTAACACTGTCTTGTGGGTATGTGGAAGTAAAGCTTATACTAATATACCTTGCCCTTGGAATTTCAAAGATTTTATTTCAAGTTGTCAAATAATATAATCTGTAAAACAAATTAATGTATTAAATTAGAAAAAAATGCAAAAAAGAAGCAGACATTTCTCAGACATTTGGATCCCTCATGCTGTTTTTTTTAATTCCTGATAACTTTCATAACATCAACAATGTTATTCAACATATGAGAAAGGCTGTAGCTAGTCCGCCGCCAGCTGATGACTCTTGGTTTGCATGGCTTTTGTACATTCCTTATTTTGAAGGCTAGTGTATTAATTTGTGTGTGTTCATTTATGACAGAAATGGCCTCAATGTGTCTTAAAATGTCCTTGTTTTGTCTGTGCAGGCAACATTTATAACTGATTCCAGGTCTTTTGAGGAAATGCATCTCAAGCTCTGACATACTGCTGTGGCTGAAATTGATTTTTAAGACACTAATGTACATGGAAGTTGCTGGACAAAGCTCAGTCTGATGGTGTGGTTTTAGATCATTTGTGGCATATCTTGCTTCTTGTCATAGATAAATGTGAAGTGTCTGAAAATGGAAAAATCGTGTTGGCCGTAGGACTAAAAGACAACTGTAAGCAAACATTTTGATCAGTGGAGTTCAAATAAAGCTAAAATAAACTAAAACAAACTAAAATATATCATCCTATCATCACATACTCTCCCATGCAGCATGTCTAGACAAACATGTACACATGCACACGTGCACACAATCTTGGTCTTTCCAATGACCTTCGTATTGGTGTAGATATTTAATGGAACATGCCATTTCAGAGGCTTCTACCAATCACTGTAGTTACATGAAGCTCAGTCTTTACAATATGAAAAGGTAAAAATCATCTTCTGTTGTGACCTAAATCTTTATAAACTACTGTGTTGAGACAAGTTAGTACTGGTTTATACTGGTTTATACTGGTTAGTGCTGGTTTATACTTGTTTATACCAGTTAGTGCTAGTTTATACTGGTTTATACCAGTTAGTACTAGTTTATACTGGCTTATACCGGTTTATACTGGTTAGTGCTGGTTTATACTGGTTTATACTGGTTTATACCAGTTAGTGCTGGTTTATACTGGTTTATACTAGAAATCTTATTATTATTAACATGAATTAACCATAATGGACTTTATATTGGACAATGGCAGCACACAGAGCGCTTACGCTAAATAAATTATGTTTATTATTATTTTTGTGTGATATGGAGTTCTAATTGAAACACTACAAACTAAAATATATCATCCTATCATCACATACTCTCCTATCCAGCATGTCTAGACAAACATGTACACATGCACACGTGCACACAATCTTGGTATTTCCAATGACCTTCGTATTGGTGTAGATATTTAATGGAACATGCCATTTCAGAGGCTTCTACCAATCACTGTAGTCACATAAAGCTCAGTCTTTACAATATGAAAAGGTAAAAATCATCTTCTGTTGTGACCTAAATCTTTATAAACTACGTTGTTGAG